>NC_069500.1:368784281-369066781 GCF_027579735.1 Bombina bombina
GTCCCCATTAGTACCGTCTCCTCCACTGTCGGGGTGGTCCCCCCATCCCCTATTTTTTGCAGATATCTTAATATGGTTGTCCAATAATATTTGGTGCAGAACGACTCCCCAATGTAATGTTGATGATCTGGGCTAACAACAATACTTCTCTCTACTTTCATGCACCTTATGCATCCAGGCAGTAGTAAGATCTTTAATAGACTCCTTGTAACAATAAAAATGGCCCCTGTATTATATGTTCCTAACATGACCCTATTGGGCTGGGCAATAGCAGTGATTACAATCAATATATCATGCCATTTACGTACTATTAGTAATATTGCTATTTAAGTCCCTATGTAATGAATCCAGGATGGGTGGCCTCCAATTAAGAGATTAATACGCCCCTATTGATAATATATTTCAGCATCCGATAGTGACCTCTAGAGATACATACAAACATTGATTATGGCCATATATACTATGGCTCTGACAGGGATCAGGCTGTTATTGTGATTGAACATCGTTTCGTAGGGCATACAGGTACTCTTGTACGATTACCAACAGTGGTATGTTTGTTAATTTAGGTGATTGACAGATGCTCATAAAGAGAGGCTACTCCGGGTGGTTATGTAATTATGGGTTTTGAATACAGACAGCTGTATGGGGTTAGTATGATGCTTCTGACAGATACACCTGCGCTCAGACTATATGCATTAGTAACATGATCAGTTTACTCATTAACTGTTTGGGTTACATCAGAAATACTAATTGATTGGTGTGCAGTGCGGTTACGCCTATTTGGGTGAAAACAGCCATATGCAGTAATGAGCAACATCTTGTATATTTTTGGTAGATGTGTGTATTTAGCGCTATCAACTTACTAATTAGCCATGATGAGTGGATGTACAATTCTACAGGGGATATTATGTAACGTCAGCGTACTATGTAGTTAGAAAATGTGATTCAATGTATTAAGTGTGTACAGTTATTACGAATATTGTGCTTGAAAATCAAATGTCAATTTGCTTTTTAGATTTGTCCTATGCGGTGTGCCATTGGCGCATACGCAGTTGTACCACCGGAACGTTGATGCAGCACACACGCTCAGGGCGATTATGCACGGTATGGGGTATATATGAGGGTAACTCTATGCTGTATTATCATGTTTTCTATGGTCTGAGGAAGGGGTTAAAACCCCAAAACATCACATTAAAGAGAATTAATGGTCTTTAATACCGGAGAGTGCCTTGATATTTTTCTGGATTTATATGGTACTGTTTAAGAGGACCCTGGATGCTGCAAGAATCATTGGGAGTGCTGGTCTGTATGAGAGAGAGAGAGAGAGAGAGAGAGAGATGTAACAACAATATCAGATGTAATGTCACCATAAATGGTTGATTCACAATATATGAAAGAGCAAAATAGTCTCTTGATGATTTGATGGTATAGATACTGGCAGCAATCCCGGCCTGGATCCAAGGACTGCAATCTAAAAATAGAAAAAGAGACAGATGCGCCACATGGCCCAATATTGTTTGTTCCAAAAATGGGCCTCAGGCTTATCAGGAGACAGCCTGTGGCTGAGAAACGCGTTGCTTGGTTTTAAATCTATTTTAATAAAGTAAGCTGATTAGTTTTTATATTAAAAACACTTGCTGCACTATTTATTTGGACCAATTCCTTTTGGCCCTTTGGACCTCCTGGAGAATTGATATATGCTGTTTGCCTTGTATAAGTCTGTTGGGTGACTGTATTGATCCCTTCCTGCCCTATTAGCATCATTGGAGATGCTTCAACGAATGTGAGTATATATTATACTACCTACATTGTACTCTCCTTGGTATAAACAGTACTAGGCCATATAGGCATCTTTGTGTCTTTTGTTTTTCACATCACAGATCATCTATCCCTCCCAATAGGTCAGTCTGCTGGGTGACTGTTATAGATCCCAGACTGCCCCTACTGCACTATCTGGAGTGATCCAATACATGCGAGTGTAATCTTACACACCACTAGTATATATTTTTGGAACAAACAATATTGGGCCATGTGGTGCATCTGTCTCTTTTTCTATAGTAAACCTGATGTTTGTATTGTGCCTTTTTAAAGGTAATTGTGCAGACCCTTTATGTAAAATAGCAAATTACTTATGAAAGAGAGATATAGAAGGATAATTATTTCCTCCTGTAAAGAAAGGGAATTAAACACTCTTTATATACCAAAACAATTTTATTTTATTTATAATCATATATGATTAAAAGAATCTCTGTGTGACACACATAATAAAAGAAACAAAACAAATTAGACCTATACTGCACATGTCTGAGTACAATGTAACCACTCAGCTAAAACTAGCTGCTATCTTAGGTCACAGACTAAACAGACATGCATAAGTGATATACAAAAAAGCGTACAAGTATACTGCATTAGCACATAAATTGATACAGAGCTAAATTGCTACACTTTGCACAGGCTGTAGATACCAATAGGATTCAAAGTCAAGGATAATCCTCCCGGTATGTGACAACGGCATTTGCCACACTCTAGTTGAGACCAAACTGGAAAGTTAATCCTTGATGTAAATGTGCAATATCAGTGCCAATAGGCAATTAGCTTATGTGATCCTGTGTAGAGCGGATTATATTCCCCTCCTGGGACTCCCTTTCATGAGAGCTCGTGTACAAACGAGTGGCATAGTTGCATCTTGTAAGCCCTCCTGCTCCTCTGACGTCACTTCTCCTCTGATGTCACATATATGTTGTACCGACCAACAGCAGCTATTTAGTTAATGTAATCCAACCGCTAAATATGATGCTCCATTGTCTGCGGCCAAGACGATGGAGTGGTACATGTTTCTTTGTTAAAGTTTGTCATCATGGAGTAGCTGCCTTTCACTATGCCATTGTTCCCTTTTATATTTGTTACCTCCTTCTCGTGAGGGTTTAAGTAATGTTAGTGCTAGTGTGGTACACCTGTGGATTTTCCTTGGTCTCCTCTTCACTAAGCTGTGGAGGTAGGGGTGTGTGAATTGTATTGCTTGCTAGTATATAGCACCTGTATTAACCCTTTTGTTACTATTGAAGTCCGTATATGACTTTTGCAAGTCTCACTTCTATTTTTGAATTGATAATCTTAGTTCCTTTATGATCAGATTCTATGTGCCTATCTTTATCTCTGAAAGCTTTTAAATGTCAACTTGCAGCCTTAGTTAAATCAGTCAATAGATATCAAGAGTTGATCCGAACACATTTTATAGTCTATCCTTTATTAGGATTAATTCATAACCATATTGTTTTTTAAATCATTGTATCACAGATCAGTCCTAACTAGGGTTGCCACCTCAGCAATGTTTTCCTGGAAACTTATGAGTTACACATGCTGCAGGGTGTGCAGGAAGGAACATGTATTGTGCTTCTGGACAGAACTATTCATATTCCTCCCTGCAGACCCTGCAGCATGTGTAACTTATAAGTGTTCGGTATTTTAAGGGACGGTGGCAACCCTAGTCCTAACATCTAGTATATTTGAGATTTCCTAATATAGCCAATTTGATGCCACCATTTCTTATTGAGCAATCATAATTTTCTACCATTTTGAACAATCATAATTTTCTCCCATAATTGAGTATACACCACTATATCAAACGACACTATATGCTGAGACCATTCTTGAAAATATCCATAAAAAAATGAGGTGTGTCAGATAGGACTCATGAGCAGTATCCTTTTCACCAGAACACCTTCTATTCTTAAAATCATTATTTGTCTGTATGAGGTTTGTCAGTATATGGTTGGGTTATAATACAATATATTTAATAATTATTCTTTAAGAAAAAACCCCAATAAAATGCATATACCAAACAATTAAAATTAATGTAAATTCCTAAATTATTTTTATTAGTTAAAATTTATAGACACATTGAATTATATTTCTAGAAAACCAGATGTGAATAAAACTATACAAGTGTAAACTGTTACAATATTCTTTACCAAGCAAACCAAATATATCTTTAGAATTAACCTTATTCACAATTGAATTGCATTAAAATACCACAATGAAATATCACAGTATGGGTCACTAACTTCCAGACAAATACTTAAACTATTTAGCCCACATTTGATCCTATATAACTCTAATTTACAACATTAGAAATTATATATATTATTTGTGCAAACAGCCAATTCATATGCCAATTTCTCTGAGCTGAAATAAAACTTTAGCAGCAATAAGGCAAATTCTAAAATATATATATATAGCAAATGACTTAATACACACCAGAGAAGTTTATCTAGCAAATAAATGAATTACTTAGCATACAAGAGTGACTAGTTAAGACTACACAGGACTATGAATGCAAGCTAAAATACAAAATGCACCTTTTAAATCTACTAACTGTAATTAGTTATAGTTACCAAATACCTTTGATTCAAATATTTTATATATATATATATATATATATATATATATATATATATATATATATATATATATATATTTATCAATTGCGTATACTTCACCAAAATAACCAACTCGATAATTAAGCTTTTAGAACTTCTTGTTTCACCTCATATGAAATAAGGGTATTTGCAATATGGATAATAAAAAGTAGCCCAATTTGCTTAAAGTGACTGTATCCCAATTTGGCCGCAGTTATTCAGTCAACAGTTCAGCAAAAAGTCAGCAGCCCCCTCTCTCTTCTTGCATTCAGCTTATATTATCTTAATAATTGGTGAAACAATATGATAGGCCCTTCGGAAGCTTGTCTGTGATTCGTCCTTGGATCTGAACATCTCATAGGTTATTTTGGGAAATTCCTCCCTGAGCAGCCAAATGCATTTTGGCTGTGATACCGTTCCTGATCCATAGGTGGCAGCAGATACCCAGGAATGCAGATCTCATCATCAATATTGCTAACAATTTAATACATCCTTATAAAGTGATTATTCAACACACCATTATTCCTAGAACTAAGTTACATGTTCAAATACACATGGATCACACAGTATCATTTTGTCTGATCATTTTAAGATCAAACGTGAATATATTCCACTTATAATATATAAAAAAGTTATTAAAATATTAAAATCATATTTTCTATGAAACGATTTAAAAGGATTATAATATCTTCATCATGTATTCACTTACTCTCTAAGCCATCATCTTAATATCACATACATACCTTGAGGTCAGCAAACATATGTTATTTTTATATAATTATATCTACATTGGATTACTATCCCATACAGATTAATATTTCATATCTGTATATCTCTCTTTGAGAGTATAAAACACATAGGGTATTATTTAAAATACCAATTATATGTGTACTTAGTAGGTGTCTGAAAAATATAAAGGAATAGGTTTCTAAAATTGGACATTTTAAATTGACTGTATTGCTATTTATTAACTCAGCATATGTATTCCAATTTAAAGTGGGATTATTACAATTGTTATTTAATCCTTTACAATCTGAATTGCATTTCCCCAGATCCATATAAACGGCTAGATTACGAGTTTTGCATTATGAGTAAAAAAGCAGCGTTAAGCCTCATAACGTTGCTTTTTTACTACCAATGCTATTACGAGTCTTATAGGTACAGCTGTCCCACACACTTTTTTGGCCTCACCGCAAATCAACTTACGCAATTTGCGTATAGTCTTTTTTTCAATGGGACTTCCATAGCGCCGGTATTACAAGCTTTTTTTTTAGGCCAAAAACTGAGCGGTACAGCCTATCCCGCAAGATTCGTAACGTACTCTAAAGTCAGTAGTTATGAGTTTTACACTACAAAGCTGAAGCATAAAACTCATAACTAAAGTGCTAAAAAGTACACTAACACCCATAAACTACCTATTAACTCCTAAACCTAGGTCCTCCTGCATAGCAAACACTAAAATAAAAATGTTAACCCCCTAATCTGCCACTCCCGACATTGCCGCCACTATAATAAACATATTAACCCCTAAACCGTAGCACTCTCGCATGGTAAACACTAGTTAAATAATATTAACCCCTAATCTGTTGTCCCTAACATCGCCGTCACCTACCTACATTTATTATCCCCTAATCTGCTGCCCCCAACGTCGCCGCCACTATACTATATTTATTAACCCCTAAACCTAAGTCTAAACCTAACACCCCCTAACTAGTGATGTTGTGAACATAAAATTTTGCGTTCGCGAACCGCGAACGCGAACTTCCGCAAAAGTTCGCAAACGGGCGAACCGGACGAACCGCCATTGACTTCAATAGGCAGGCAAATTTTAAAACCCACAGGGACTCTTTCTGGCCACAATAGTGATGGAAAAGTTGTTTCAAGGGGACTAACACCTGGACTGTGGCATGCCGGAGGGGGATCCATGGCAAAACTCCCATGGAAAATTACATAGTTGATGCAGAGTCTGGTTTTAATCCATAAAGTGCATAAATCACCTAACATTCCTAAATTGTTTGGAATAACGTGCTTTAAAACATTAGGTATGATGTTGTATCGATCAGGTAGTGTAAGGGTTACGCCCGCTTCACAGTGACAGACCAAATTCCCCACCACAAACAACCGCAAACAGTTCATTTGCACAACGCAAACTCCCCATTTGCACAAGGTTGGATACCAAGCTAGCCATGTCCCGTTCCTTGTCCTCACTGATGTCATTGAAGGTCTCTTCCTCCACCCAGCCACGTACAACACCAAGGGTCCCCGAAAGGTGACAACAAGCCCCCTGGGACGCCTGCTGTGTTTGGTCTTCCACCTCCTCAAAGCCACCTTCCTCCTCTGACTCCTCTTCTTCACACTCCTCTCTCTGCGTTGCCTCTCTCTGCGTTATTATAAGGTGTGTTAAGTAGTACTATTCTTATCAGTTTAATCCTTGTTACGTCCCCTATCAGGGGACGTGTATATGGCATGGATTTTAGGAACCGGGAGATGGAAAAAGATGCTCGGTCGGTCCTCCTACTTAAAATTTGGGCACTGCGTGTACAATCTACTGTGCCACCAGATATGCGTGGTGTGTTCAGTAGTACTATTCTTATCAGTTTAATCCCTGTTACATCCCCTATCAGGGGACGTGTATATGGCATGGATTTTAGGAACCGGGAGATGCAAAAAGATGCTTGGTCTGTCCTCCTACTTCAAATTTGGGGCACTGCGCGTGCAATCTAATGTGCCACCAGATAGGAGTGGTGTGTTAAGTAGTACTATTCCTATCAGTTTAATCCGTGTTATGTGCCTTTTTTATTGGTTTGGTTTTTGAAGCCACAGTGCTGCACCAGAGGCCAGAAAAATTAGGCATGTAGACATGCCCGAAAAATTAGGTATTGTTGCAACCGCTGCTGTAGCAGCAGCCAGAAAAATTTATGTTTGTTTCCCAGGCAGAAAGTGCCCTAAAACATTGCGGCTTGAACCCTAGTTGGTGGCGGATAAGTCACGCAAGTCATCCAACATTCAGAGATAAAATACAGCAGCGTGTGGACCATTTTTAGCCCAAGGCAGCTTATCTCATCAGGCCTTTTTTAGTCGAATGTATCACCCACTGTCAGTCCCTTCGGGATCCATCCCTCATTCATCTTAATAAAGGTGAGGTAATCTAGACTTTTTTGACCTAGGCGACTTCTCTTCTCAGTGACAATACCTCCTGCTGCACTGAAGGTTCTTTCTGACAGGACACTTGAAGCGGGGCAGGCCAGAAGTTCTATAGCAAATTGTGATAGCTCAGGCCACAGGTCAAGCCTGCACACCCAGTAGTCAAGGGGTTCATTGCTCCTCAGAGTGTCGAGATCTGAAGTTAAGGCGAGGTAGTCTGCTACCTGTCAGTTGAGTCGTTCTCTGAGGGTGGACTCCGAAGGGCTGTGGCGATGCATAGGACTTAAAAAGCTCCGCATGTCCTCCATCAACAACACGTCTGTAAAGCGTCCTGTCCTTGCCGGCGTATTTGTGGGAGTCGGAGGATTACTTTCAGCTCTTCCCCTGTTAGATTCCCGTTGTGCTGGGACATCACCCTTATACGCTGTGTAAAGCATACTTTTTAATTTCTTTTGGAACTGCTGCATCCTTTCTGACTTGCAGTAATTCGGTAACTTTTTAGGCACTTTATGCTTATACCGGGGGTCTAGTAGCGTGGACACCCAGTACAGGTCGATCTCCTTCAGTTTTTTTATACGAGGGTCCCTCAACAGGCACGACAGCATGAAAGACCCCATTTGCACAAGGTTGGATGCCGAGCTACTCATGTCCCGTTCCTCGTCCTCAGTGATCTCACTGAAGGTATCTTCTTCCCCCCAGCCACATACAACACCACGGGTACCAGAAAGGTGACAACGAATACCCTGGGATGTCTGTTGTGGTTGGTCTTCCTCCTCCTCCTCCTCAAAGCCACATTCCTCCTCTGACTCCTCTTCCTCACAATCCTCTTCCAGCGTTGCCGCTGGTCCAGCAAGCGTTGCTGATTAGGCTGTTTCTGGTGGTGATGGTGACCACAACTCTTCCTCTTCACGCTCATCTATGGCCTGATCCAGCACTCTTCACAGGGCATGCTCCAGGAAGAAAACAAATGGTATGATGTCGCTGATGGTGCCTTCGGTGCGACTGACTAGGTTTGTCACCTCCTCAAAAGGACGCATGAGCCTACAGGCATTGCGTATGAGCGTCCAGTAACATGGCAAAAAAAATCCCAGCTCCGCAGAGGCTGTCCTAGCACCCCGGTCATACAAATAGTCGTTAACGGCTTTTTCTTGTTGGAGCAGGCAGTCGAACATTAGGAGTGTTGAATTCCAGAAGTGTCGGGCTGTCGCAAATCAAGCGCCTCATTGGCATGTTTCGCTGCTGGATATCTGAAAAGTGCGCCATGGCCGTGTAGGAATGCATCAAATGGCCACACACCTTCCTGGCCTGCTTCAGGACATCCTGTAAGCCTGGGTACTTATGCATAAAGCGTTGTACGATCAGATTACACACATGTGCCATGCACGGCACATGTGTCAACTTGCCCAAATTCAATGCCGCCACCAAATTTCTTCCGTTGTCAGAAACCACTTTGCCAATATCCAGTTGGTGCGGAGTCAGCCACTGATCCACCTGTGCGTTCAGGGCAGACAGGAGTGCTGGTCCGGTGGGACTCTCTGCTTTCAGGCAAGTCAACCCTAAGATGGCCTGACACTGCTGTATCCGGGATGTAGAATAGTACCTGGGGAGCTGGGGGGGTGCCGTTGATGTGGAGCAAGACGCAGCAGCAGAAGAAGACTCAGCCAAGAAGGTTATGGAAGAGGATGGAGTAGGAGGAGTAGAGGAGGTGGCCGCAGGCCTGCCTGCAAGTCGTGGCGGTGTCACCAACTCCTCTGCAGAGCCACGCATTCCATGCTTGGCAGCCGTCAGCAGTTTTACCCAATGCGCAGTGTAGGTGATATACCTGCCCTGACCATGCTTTGCAGACCAGGTATCAGTGGTCAGATGAACCCTTGTCCCAACACTGTGTGCCAGACATGCCATTACTTCCTTTTGAACAATCGAGTACAGGTTGGGGATTGCCTTTTGTGCAAAGAAATTGAGCCTGACAGAAAAAAGCAGACTGATGTTTAACAGTCAAAAAAGTTTTTTTTTTAAAATGTACACTT
Organism: Bombina bombina; assembly: GCF_027579735.1. Classification (NCBI taxonomy): domain Eukaryota; kingdom Metazoa; phylum Chordata; class Amphibia; order Anura; family Bombinatoridae; genus Bombina; species Bombina bombina. Next base: position 368,793,871 of record NC_069500.1, read on the forward strand.
ACACTACTATTAAACAAGATATGAGTGGTGGCACTGGGCAAGTGGGCACAGTATACGCTGTGAGCCTGACACAAAAAAGCAGACTGATGTTTCACAGTCAAAAAAGTTTTTTTTCTTTTAAATGTACACTTACACTACTATTAAACAAGATATGAGTGGTGGCACTGGGCAAGTGGGCACAGTATACGCTGTGAGCCTGACACAAAAAAGCAGAGTGATGTTTCACAGTCAAATTTTTTTTTAAAATGTACACTTACACTACTATTAAACAAGAGTGGTGCCACTGGGCAAGTGGGCACAGTATACGCTGTGAGCCTGACACTAAAAAGCAGACTGATGTTTCACAGTCAAAAAAGTTTTTTTTTTTTAAATTTACACTACTGTTACACAAGATATGAGTGGTGGCACTGGGCAAGTGGGCACAGTATATGCTGTGCGCCTGGCACACACACTGGCAGGCAGGCAACTGCAATTAGATTACACAGGAAAAAAAAAAACCTAAAAAGGGCTTTTTGGGGTGCTGTCCTTACAGCAGAGATCAGATGAGTCCTTCCTTGGACACTGAATAAACTAGCCTAGCTATCGATTTCCCTATTAATCAGCAGCAGCTACACTGTCCCTCCTCTCCCTAAGAATGCAGCTTCCGAATGAATCTAAAATGGATGCTGTCCAGGAGGTAGGAGGGTCTGGGAGGGAGGGTCTGCTGCTGATTGGCTGGAATGTGCCTGCTGACTGTGAGGTACAGGGTCAAAGTATTACTCAATGATGATGAATAGGGGGCGGATCAAACATCGTATATGTTCGCCCGCCGCGGCGTACGCGAACATGCTATGTTCGCCGGGAACTATTCACCGGCGAACTATTTGCAACATCACTACCCCTAACTTAAATATAATTAAAATAAATCTAAATAAAACCTACAACTAAATAATTCATATTTAAAACTAAATACTTACCTGTAAAACAAACCCTAAGCTAGCTACAATATAACTAATAGTTATATTGTAGCTAGCTTAGGTTTTATTTTTTTTCACAGGCAAGTTTGTATTTATTTTAACTAGGTAGAATAGTTACTAAATAGTTATTAACTAGTTAATAACTACCTACCTAAAATAAATACAAATTTACCTGTGAAATAAAACCTAACCTAAATTACACTAACACCTAACACTACACTACAATTAACTAAATTACCTAAATTAAATACAGCTAATTACCTAAATTACAAAAAATTACTAAATTACACAAAATAAAAAACAAATTACAAGATATTTAAACTAATTACACCTAATCTAATAGCCCTATCAAAATAAAAAAGCCCCCCCCCCCAAATAAAAAACCCTAGCCTAAACTAAACTACCAATAGCCCTTAAAACAACCCCCCAACAGTAAAACCCACCACCCACACAACCAACCCCCCAAATAAAATCCTAACTAAAAAACCTAAGCTCCCTATTGCCCTGAAAAGGGCATTTGGATGGGCATTGCCCTTAAAAGGGCATTTAGCTCTATTGCAGCCCAAAGCCCTAACCTAAAAATAAAACCCACCCAATAAACCCTTAAAAAAACTAACATTAACCCCTGAAGATCCACTTACAGTTTTGAAGAGCCGACATCCATCCTCAACAAAGCCGGGACAAGTCCTCATCAAAGCGGAAAGAAGTCCTCAACGAAGCCGGGAGAAGTCTTCATCCAAGCTGGGAGAAGTGGTCCTCCAGACGGGCAGAAGTCTTCACCCAGACGGCATCTTCTATCTTCATCCATCCGGCACGGAGCGGGTCCATCTTCAAGACATCCGGCGCGGAGCATCCTCTTCTGCCGACGACTACCCAACGAATGAAGGTTCCTTTAAGTGACGTCATCCAAGATGGCATCCCTTAGATTCCAATTGGCTTATAGTATTCTATCAGCCAATCGGAATTAAGGTTGAAAAAATCAGCCAAGGTTGAAAAAATCAGCAAAAAGGATTGAGCTCTCATTCAAGCTCAATCCTATTGGCTGATTGGGTCAGCCAATAGGATTGAAGCTCAATCCAATTGACTGATTGCATCAGCCAATAGGATTTTTTCAACCTTAATTCCGATTGGCTGATAGAATACTTCTGCCTGTCTGGAGGACCACTTCTGTCGGCTTGGATGAAGACGTCTCCCGGCTTTGTTGAGGACTTCTTGCTGCTTGGATGAAGACTTCTCCCAGCTTCGTTGAGGATGGATGTACGGTCTTCAAAGTGGATCTTCGGGGATTAGTGTTTTTTTAAGGGTTTATTGGGTGGGTTTTATTTTTAGATTAGGGTTTGGGCACTTGAAAAAGAGCTAAATGCCCTTTTCAGCGCAATGCCCATCCAAATGCTCTATTCAGGGCAATGGGGAGCTTAGGTTTCTTTAGGTAGGTTTTTATTTGGGGGGTTTGGTTGTGTGGGTGGTGGGTTTTACTGTTGGGGGGTGTTTGTATTTTTTTTACAGGTAAAAGAGCTGATTTATTAGGGGCAATGCTCCGCAAAAGGCCCTTTTAAGGGCTCTTGGTAGTTTAGTTTAGGCTAGGGATTTTTATTGGGGGGGGGCTTTTTTATTTTGATAGGGCTATTAGATTAGGTGTAATAACTTTAAATATCTGACAATTTCTTTTTTTTATTTTTTGTAATTTAGTGGCTTTTTTTAAATTTAGGTAATTGTATTTAATAAATGTAATTTATTTAATTGTAGTGTAAGGTTAGGTGTTAGTGTAAGACAGGTTAGGTTTTATTTTACAAGAAAATTTGTATTTATTTTAGCTAGGTAGTTAGTAAATAGTTGATAACTATTTACTAACTATTCTACCTAGTTAAAATAAATACAAACTTGACTGTGAAATAAAAATAAAACCTAAGATAGCTACAATGTAACTATTAGTTATATTGTAGCTAGCTTAGGGTTTATTTTACAGGTAAGTATTTAATTTTAAATAGGAATTATTTAGGTAATGATAGCAGGTTTTATTTAGATATATTTGAATTATATTTAAGTTAGGGGGTGTTAGGGTTGGACATAGGTTTAGGGGTTGATAAATTTAGTATAGTGGCGGAGACGTTGGGGGCGGCAGATTAGGGGTTAATAAATGTAGGTAGGTGGCGGCAGATTAGGGGTTAATAATATCTAACTAGTGTTTGTGATGCAGGAGTGTGGCGGTTTAGGGGTTAATATGTTTATTATAGTGGCAGCGATGTCCAGAGCGGCAGATTAGGGGTTAATAAATTTAATGTAGGTGTCAGCGATGTCGGGGGCGCCATATTGGGGTTAATAAATGTAAGATTAGGGGTGTTTAGACTCAGGGTTCATGTTAGGGTGTTAGGTGTAACATACATTTAGTTCCCCCATAGGAATGAATGGGGCTGAGTAACGGAGCTTTACACTGCTTTTTTTAATCCGGCTCTCCCCATTGATGTATATGGGGAAATCGTGCACGAGCACGTAAAACCAGCTCACCGCAGCTTTCAGCAGTGCTGGTATTGGAGTGCGGTATGGAGCTCAATTTTGCTTTACGCTCACTTCTTGCCTGTTAACGCCTGATTTTTGCAAAACTCGTAATCTAGCCAAATGTTTGTTTGAGTGAAATGGACACTCTACACATAAATAATTTGCAAATCCCTTTACATCATGAAATGAAATCAATGAATTTCAATGCGATTATGTTTTATGTATACTTAGAAGTGGCTGACAAGCTCAGAACAGTGATGACATAATGAGATGGACTGCATCCAGGCACTCAGATGAATAGCAATGACTGTCTGTACAATCATAAGATGATTATTGGGGGTTTGGATGTAATATGCATGTGACATCATGATGCCATTCATGACAATTCATACATAAATAGGAAAATAAATAAAAACATATTTTCATGTTGCATGATATAGAAAGGGGGGGGCAGTAGTGTATTAAAAAACTAATGCAATAATATATTTTAAAGGGACAAAGCTGTAGACTTTATTTTTCTTCAATAGTATGATTTGGAAACAATAATACACGTTAGATACATGTTATATATATTTGACGTACCATCAGAATCCAAGGGAGCCACTTCCTCCTCCATCACACATGTTGTTACTTCAATATCTGTAAATCATAATATGTTGTGTACACGTTAAAATCAAATATTATAACATGTGTTACTGGTGCTCAAAGACACATATCAATGTTGCATTTAAGAGATACTGAACCAAAGTTAATAATGTCAAAATTTAATGAGCATGCAAATGAAATAAAATATATAATTATCGATGATTAATTATTAAATGTGATTGTCTGTATTTTGAAAATCAGAAAAAAAGCATAGTACATGGAACATTTAATAGTTCTCATGTGTGTATCACTTGATGATTGCTGTCTACATTTATACAAAATATCAACATGTGCTAGCCATGTTCTGAAGCACAAAGGTGTGGACTAAGAAGCTTTGAGATCTTAATATTAAAATAACAAAAAATAAATATAATTAGAGGAGTACATTATAAGTTTTATTTAAATGAAATGCTTCATCATAATCATGATCAGAATATTTTTGAAAAAGACACCTTTTATGACATATAAATGAGTCAATGGACTTACCAGAACCCTGCAAAGGCAGGTCTGTGTCAGTGCTAGATCCCTCTGAGTCTGTCACAATAATTAGATCTATTAATGATATAAATAAATATTATGTAACACAATTTGTACATCAACTTTAAATATACATATTTGGTAGTCAAAAATAACATTATTCTAAACTATTTAAAATAGTATCTTTTGAAATGTGAAGACTAGACCACTAATATGAAAAAAATAATTTATTAGTTTATCAAGGTGAGTGGAAAGAAAATGATGTATTTTACATATGTCCATTTCTTAAAATATTAGACAGCCAATTCTTATCATATTAATCTATAGCATATCTACAATATCTACAATTAACTATTGCTCCTTTTTTGTAAAAGAATCCAGACAGACAACACTTTGAATAACAACTGTTGACAACTAGAGCATAATACATGTGGCACATATATACATTTGTGCAATGTACAGTAATCTGGTTTCTGACACAACACATATTGAGCACAATGCAAGACATAAGAAATATTTTAAACTGTCATCATGGTGCTGTTAGAATTTGCTTATATATAAAGGTAGTCTGAGAGTGAAAGATGTGATTTAAATCACAGTATTGTTTCATCAAAACAGGGTAATGATTACTAAAGATATTGTTTATCTATAGATAAATTCAATATCAATATTTGAGAATGTCACTCTAAAGGAATTGGCTATTCTATATGTTGATGTAATGAATCAGAGAGAGCATGCAATTTCTAAAATAAATATAATTTCCTCCTATCATCATGGATATTTAATTATCCTTCTCTCTTAATGATAAGAAGAAAATATCAAAGCATATGAGATGTATATTTATATATTCTGCACACGTGAACAAATGTGTTAGTGTTGCCACCAACTGTCAAGCACTACCCAAGTGCAGAATACAAAATGGGCAAGACCCTAATATTACTTTCAATTAAGATAGCAAGAATCAGAGGAATATCTTTGAATACTAATAAATTGTGATGTGGATTACAATGGAATTCAATCTCTGAACCGGGATTCTTCTTTTTAAATACACTTGAAATCAAATTAGAGGATCCATGTTAATATAGATCAATGTGAATGGATTAGGCAATGTTATGTCCAAATTTGTAAGACAAAAGTAAAGTATAATGAGACATACCAGACTGGGACAAACCTGGGCCAGAGGGTCCAGCACCAACATCCATCTGTGTAAAATATTCAATCAGGATTGTATATCATTTATACAAATCAGAACTTTGACATGAACAATCATACATTGTTTTTCAAATTGACAAAGTTAAACATAATTATTCACGTGAGTTCATGGTTTTCAAAAATGTATTTATAAATAAAGAGATCATGTATATTTTGTTCAAGCTTTTATGTTGTTGACTGTCCCTTTAAGTAATTTTATGTCTTCTTGCATTGTCATCAATTGTTAGACATTGAGCAGACATTTTTTATTTTTATATTGCTAGTATAGCTTTTGTAATTTATAAGATTGAAAATCAGGATACTGTATTCTTCACATTTATACTAATTAATGTATACATTTGACAAACATGTCTAAAGTAATGCCACTGTTACAGCAAACCCATGTTCACATCTCTGCGCAATTATATCTTCAATAAGCATTGCGCAATAATTAAAAGCATAATTGCGCATCCGTGATTAGGAATTGATTTGGATCTAGTAGTGTCATGAGTATAATTTGAAAATCTTTAGAATATATTTACAATTGTGTGTATCACAATATTCCAATAGGATCATTGTAAAGATTAAATAATACAAATTAATATTTCTAACTTTTGTATGAATCGATATTCAATGTATGGCGGAGGATAGGGAATTCACGGATGCGCAATTCCATTTTAGCTCTGTGTTGCATCATAAAAAGCATTATTCCTATTTGATGTGTGACAAATCTAAATTCAGATGTCAACCATCATATGTAACATCTGTTGGGAGATCTATATAGGTTGAATATATGACTATATACACATTGCTTAAATATATACTCAAATATTAATATATGAAGTCTGATATTTACCTGGTTCAGCCTCTGTAGTACCTTCTCCCAGGTCACCGATTGGAGCTGCACTGGCCTCCGGGTCGGGAGTTTCAGAGCCAGCAGCTGGGGCCTGTGAAGGGGCAGAGGAGCGTGCAGAAGCAAATCTGCGGGGGAAATGGAGATTGAGAAGGGCGCATAAAGTCTCTTCATAAGGTTGTAGGAAAAGTTTCCGTGGGGGTGGATCCTGATTTCCACCTCTCTGACGGGCTTTTGCCCACTCCCTCATGTGGTGGACTTTATTGTAAAGCCTCAACCTCATATCCATGAATCTCTGCATGATTTGATCCGAGGTCCTCTGGACGTCTTTAACCATTTTCACAGAAATGGCGATAGACACCCAGAGGGCCCTCTTAATCACCGGCTTCGTCGACCCCTTATGAGTCCCAAACAGCTGTGGATAAAACTCCTCGACCGCGTTGGTAAGTGCAGTACTTTCTGCCACCCACTGAGTGCATATGATTGCTGGGTTTATACCCAATACTACACTTCGCTGGGTATCTGGTTACTTAGTACTGCCTTGTTCTGTGTGACCGGCCTCTATCTCCCCTGGTTCCTGCGATTGGATACGTGACAGACGCTTGTCATTCGCCTTTGCCGTGCGAGTCTAACGGGCGACTCCATTGGCCCCGTCACGCTCTGCTAGGCACTCCGGTTGTGCCACTTTCTCTTGTGAGTAGCCATCTGAAGGGGATCTGTTCCACTCCTACTCTGTCATATCAGTCTTTTTTCAACAATACTACTCTATGTGGCGCCTCTCTGTTTCCTCTCTGTAGGAACCTACTGTCCATCACTACTTTGACTCTATCAGCATTTGACACGAGTGCACCTCCTCAGACCCCAGGGTCTTTTTTCATGTTTGTTTGATGATCTCTGATTGGCCGTTACTTAATGTTTCATGGATTCATATCTTTGTAACTTCCATACACATACCTCCTGGGGTTGCTGCTACATTTGGCATGTAGAATAAATTCGAATTTATGAGAATGGTATGCGAATATATATGTGACGCATATATAATATATGGAATCCGTTTAATATTAATATTTTAAGTTGACATTTGAACTAGATTGTATTTTTACTCATGATAGTAAATATAATTGTCACATTAGTAAATGTTTATTACACATTTGGATGTTTAATATTGATCAAGTTCTTTAATAAAAGTTTACAAATATTTTAGATTAAAAAAAGTAAAGATTGTATGTATCCATTGTTTATTCAATAAATATTGTGACTCATTGTGAAGTATTGACAGTGCTCTATTAAATGTATTTCCAATCCCAATAATGCACATTGATTGTGTGCTAGTGCATGAAATTATATTCGATTTTACATGTGTTGAAAGATACGTTTACCACTCAATATTTCAATAATGGTGAAATGCGTAATTTGTATATATTTATAATGGACGTTACTTTGAGAACTCTAAATGGAATTTTCTAAATTTGAAAATCAATGTTTATGTTCCTTGATTTTTAAAAAAAATTGAACATGTATTTGTCTGAAATGCTCACATATAATTTTTATTTTCAAGGTGTCTTTATTGTTAAGGAGCAGATATGAAATAGTGTGAAGTATCTAAAGACATCTGTCTAACCATTGCAACTATGCATTGTTGCCCACCAAAAAATAAGTAGATATCTCCCAGGAATGCTTTGCTGCTCATAAGACTATGCATATAGTTTGTGCAAACCTAAGATAACATGAGAATGAACCATATGTGATTAATAAAGTCCATTTTATTTTAGATTCAAATCTGCTCTGTCTAAATCATGGAAAATTAACTTATGGTTGCATTTCCCTTTCACTACAAACGAAATAGCCATCACAAGCTATTAACTAAAAATAAATAGTTGACATGATAGCCAATATTCTAATAGTAAATATGCAATGGTATTTTTTAAAAATAAACATGCAGTCATGTCTAAATATGAAAATATATTTAAATAGCTAAGTGCATACCCCGTGAAAGGTTAGATACATTTAAAGGGACAGTAAACCAATAATAGATATTTACTTTAATACACATTACGGCATACTCGAGCCTGCTTTATTAATATACATTTAACCTGTGTAAGGACGTTGTATGTAAACTGTCCACTTATCTCCCTCCTTTGATGGAGACTCTTAAAGGGACAGTATACTCTAATATTTGGATCACTTAATGTGTTTGCAATTCCTTATTATTTTATTAGCAGCAGAGTATATCATGTATGAAATTATTTTTTTCCTGTTTGTCTATGAATTGTAATTTTGTTGTGGCTTCCAAATAATATTAGCTTGTAGATATAATCTGATCTCCTAACTTTATCCCACTGTTTACATATACATACTTCTTAAATCTGCAAAATAATCAACATAAATTTTTAAATATTGTATTACCTTATATATTATATGCCCCACTGGGAGTGAAATATCTTATAATGGCTGTGTTTACACAGTTTTACCTTAAGGACAAAAACATTATGAATAGCTGGAGATACCATAGGAGAAATAAAATATTTGAAAATAAAAATTAAGGGTAACAGAAATAATTGTAAACAATTTTATACACTCCAGCAGGTAAATAGGATAATTGGGAGAAATTATTTGAAATATCTATTAGTTAACTGTCCTTTCAAATTACTCAAAAGTCATCAATATGGCATATAATAAATAACTATCTCTGTCTAAATGTGAAAATAAACTTAGCTATCATGTTTTCTTTAAAGATAATTTAATCTACCTAGGCTAACTTGCAAATAATGATACCATAATAACTAAGCTATATTTATTTTAAGAATATGTAAAAGAATATTTTTTATAGATATTAGAATGTGAATATATATATATATATATATATATATACAGTTGCAAGAAAAAGTATGTGAACCCTTTGGAATGATATGGATTTCTGCACAAATTGGTCATAAAATGTTATCTGATCATCATCTAAGTCACAACTATAGACAATCACAGTCTGCTTAAACTAATAACACACAAAGAATGAAATGTTGCCATGTTTTTATTGAACACACCATGTAAACATTCACAGTGCAGGTGGAAAAAGTATGTGAACCCCTAGACTAATGACATCTCCAAGAGCTAATTGCAGTGAGATGTCAGCCAACTGGAGTCCAATCAATGAGATGAGATTGGAGGTGTTGGTTACAGATGCCCTGACCTATAAAAAACACACACCAGTTTTGGGTTTGCTTTTCACAAGAAGCATTGCCTGATGTGAATGATGCCTCGCACAAAAGAGCTCTCAGAAGACCTACGATTAAGAATTGTTGACTTGCATAAAGCTGGAAAGGGTTATAAAAGTATCTCCAAAAGCCTTGCTGTTCATCAGTCCACGGTAAAACAAATTGTCTATAAATGGAGAAAGTTCAGCACTGCTGCTACTCTCCCTAGAAGTGGCCGTCCTGTAAAGATGACTGCAAGAGCACAGTGCAGACTGCTCAATGAGGTGAAGAAGAATCCTAGAGTGTCAGCTAAAGACTTACAAAAGTCACTGGCAAATGCTAACATCCCTGTTAGCGAATCTACAATACGTAAAACACTAAACAAGAATGTATTTCATGAGAGGATACCACAGAGGAAGCCACTGCTGTCCAAACAAAACATTGCTGCACGTTTACAGTTTGCACAAGAGCACCTGGATGTTCCACAGCAGTACTGGCAAAATATTCTGCAGACAGATGAAACCAAAGTTGAGCTGTTTGGAAGAAACACACAACACTATGTGTGGCGAAAAGAGGCACAGCACAGCAACATCAAAACCTCATCCCAACTGTGAAGTATGGTGGTGGGGGCATCATGGTTTGGGGCTGCTTTGCTGTGTCAGGGCCTGGACGGATTGCTATCATCGAAGGAAAAATGAATTCCCAAGTTTATCAAGACATTTTGCAGGAGAACTTAAGGACATCTGTCTACCAGATGAAGCTCAACAGAAGATGGGTGTTGCAACAGGACAATGACCCAAAGCATAGAATAAATCAACAACAGAATGGCTTAAACAGAAGAAAATACGCCTTCTGAAGTGGCCCAGTCAGAGTCCTGACCTCAACCCGATTGAGATGCTGTGGCATGACCTCAAGAAAGCGATTCACACCAGACATCCCAAGAATATTGCTGAACTGAAACAGTTCTGTAAAGAGGAATGGTCAAGAATTACTCCTGACCGTTGTGCACGTCTGATCTGCAACTACAGGAAATGTTTGGTTGAAGTTATTGCTGCCAAAGGAGGTTCAACCAGTTATTAAATCCAAGGGTTCACATACTTTTTCCACCTGCACTGTGAATGTTTACATGGTGTGTTCAATAAAAAACATAGCAACATTTCATTCTTTGTGTGTTATTAGTTTAAGCAGACTGTGATGGTCTATTGTTGTGACTTAGATGATGATCAGATCACATTTTATGACCAATTTGTGCAGAAATCCATATCATTCCAAAGGGTTCACATACTTTTTCTTGCAACTGTATATATATATATATATATATATATATATATATATATATATATATATATATATATATATATATATATATAAACTACACTGTCACTTTAATCTAACAAGTTCACCCTACACATTTCTTAAAAGGGACATGACCAAAGTTGTTAGGTAGACTTTATACTGCATAGACTTGTCATTAAATTAACATTTTAGGATTTGTACATCTCTAAATCACACAACCAAAAATTAGATGGCTGTATCTAACTCCACCTTCACTTTTCTAAGACACAAGATTTTAACACTCATTATCTGCTTGAGCTGTGTTGATATTTTAATTTGTTTCTTAAAATTGTATTAAATTTATTATATCTAATATCAGGCATGTGGTTGTAAATAAGATACTTTAACAAACAGTTATGGGACTAAATTTTTTTTGACATGTCCTAATATTCGAAGGATAATATATATATATATATATAGAGAGAGAGAGAGAGAGAGAGAGAGAGAGAGAGAGAGAGAGAGAGAGAGAGAGAGAGAGAGAGAAAGAGAGAGAGAGAGAGAGAAAGAGCATTTAAATAAATAACTAAAAAAATATAGTATGTAAAGATATTTATTTTGTAAAAAAAAAAAAATCTAAAAAGAAATCTATATTAGTTTTGGAATTCATCAAAAATTAAAAATCTCTAAGAAAAAAAAATATTAGAATATGAAATCAATTATGCTATTTAATGAACACATGACTAAACAAATATTCTGTAAATCTAATAATTTTAAATTCATGTTATGTCTATGCTCTTATGTTTTGATATTAAAGCTAGGTTCAGAATGGAGAGCGAGATCTATATCATGTATATCTATCTACACATAATTTAACATTAATCACACTAAATTGTCTAATCAAGAGTTGACTTACATATTAACATTTAAAATTAGACAAAATAATGCCTAATATCCAATTTTTATCAAATATTCTTAATTATTCAATTGTATGAGGGACATAATTGAATTTCATATTTCCTGTCTCTTAAAAAACTAATATACCGAAATGTCAAATATGAAATGTATCCCTTTATCTGTCTGATTGATCACAATCCTCTCTAGAACAAGGTAAGGGAAATGTATATTAAATAAATGTCTTCAAAAATAGGACATGTTTAAAATTGTCTGACACATTCAATATATTATGAATTAGTTGCACATTATTCCTCCTATGATTCTTAATAGCATGCATTGTGCAAACTAACCTGGATGTATGGTCTTTAAAATTCGATTCATTTGAAAATATCAGTTTATCTTCATCATGTGTCAGATTCTTCACTTTCCAAATAGAGGTTTGTGAAATACCATCTAAAAGAAAAGAGGAAATATAAGTGTTTCCCATATGATGTATCCTGCATCCCCAGTCTTATTCCATAGAATTGTGTCCACTTACCATGTGAAGATGTCTTTGTATGTTTTTCGAAGTCAGCACAGTTGAAAGACAATGCTACAGACATGATCACATCGTATTCTTCACTTTCAGTCTGGTATACTTCACTTTCAGTCTGGTATACTTCAATTTCAGTCTGGTATTCTTCCCTTTCAGTCTGGTATTCTTCCCTTTCAGTCTGGTATTCTTCACTTTCATTGTGTAGATGAAGTCATCTCCCTAATGGAAAATAGTGTACATCAAATTGAGGCTCTGGTTCTAAGGGATCTCCAAAGGATTTTTCTCTATGTTTCACAATTTTCCCAGAAGAATTCTGTCTGAGCACCTTAATACATAAGTGTATACTCACAGAGTAATATCAGACAAGAGGCTCCACAGGTGATTTCACAATCTTCACAAAAAGGTTTTTTTTCTGTATCTGTGTTCAAAGAATATCACATTGACATAGTATGTCTGTGCACCTTAATATATACATGCAGTATACTCACAGAATGATATCAGGCAAACAGCTCCACAGGTGATATCACAAGAAAACAGCAGGTGATTGCACACAAAAAACAACGATCAGGAAAGGAACAAAGCTGGATTTTTAAATAAAATGTTTATTTTGCTCAACGCAAAAGCGTTTCAACAGCTATACTATCTTGTTCAAGAGCTATTTAAAAACTTTGTATAGCTTACAGATAATCATATATGATTTTCTGTAAGCTATACAAAGTTTTTAAATAGCTTTTTGTTGCTACTCATGTAAATGTAGTTTTACATAAAGTAATAGTCATATTTTAGCCATTTTAGGACATTAATAGTTTTTAGCTATTTTAGGATTATTTGTATCTAGCAGTCTGTAGCGATTTTTAGACACATTAATTTAGTTTTGTGACCGGTCACTTACTTTTTAAATAGTAACTAGTATATTGCATTTTAATAACTCATTATAGATTGGATATTTTTATTAATTAAATTATTTCTTTATAACTTTTATTGTGGTTGTGGTTTTCTTTAAGCTATCTAAGCGCTGTCCATAACCCACTATTTTTTATAGTTTTGCTATGGATCATGGTCCAACCACCCCCCCCCCCCAATCTGGTTCCATACAATGTGTATACTTACAATGTGAAGGTGTTTTTATATGTTTTTCGAAGTTCACAGTTGAAAGACAATGCCACAGACAGGATCACATTGGTATTCTTCAATTTCAGTCTGTATATGAAGTCATCTACCTAATGGAAAATAAATTGAAAATCAAATATCTAAACAAATTGTACATAATTTTTCATCCCTCCCCTAACACTACCTATTTCCTAATATGTTTATAGCAATAGCTTACTAAGCATATGTAGCCTCTTTTGTGTTATGTTCTAACAATCAAGTGTTAAGCTGAGTCATATACATTGTGCATAACTCTGATGTATGACTTTGGCAATGCTATGTGCTTCAGAGTATCCCTTTATCTTCTATCAGTGGCGTGTATCCCTTTCAGAATATCTAAAATCTAATAATGTATAAACTAAATAATACATTGAAACTACTTGTATGCCATATGATGGATCATTGTGCAAAATCCCCCCCTTATAAGTCCATACATTGTGTCTACTTACCATCTGATGATGTCTTCAAAAATCATGTGGCAAAGTCATTACAGGAGCCAATGCCAGAATCATCTGATGTATAAATTACCTATGATAATAAAATATAATTTTTATATTGCAATAATCATTTCTTGAACAATCCTAACATGTTCTCACAGTTCTACTTTCATTTTACTCAAAGCCTTACATATTCACAATGCTCCTATATAACATATTATTTACCGTCTGCAGTGGTGGTTGATGATGTTGTCTTTGACATTGACCCCCTTGTCCCAGAATGGCCCCTCTAAAACTGGGTTGTCCTCCTCATCTTGGAGGAGATCTCGGGGCACCTGGACGGCCTGCAGCATCCCAGCCCGCTGAGCTATGTTATGCAGGACGCTGCAGGCTATAACGATCTTCGCCACCTTACTAGGGCTGTATTGGAGGGCTCCTTCAGACCTGTCCAGGCATCGTAACTGCATTTTGAGGAGCCCAAACATCCGCTCCACTACAGCCCTAGTCTGCTTGTGCGCCTGCTTATAGCACACCTGGGCATCTTAAGCCGTGTTACTTATAGGCGTAATGTGCCAAGGCCGGCTCATGTAACCCGAATCACCTATAAATAATAAACATGACAAAATGTCAATATTACGAATATCTTACAAATTATGATATGAAAATACAATAAAATAAAATGATACAATACATTTGTGTATACGAAAATCGCCTTTACTAGACATTTGCGAAAATTGTCAAATAAATAGTTAAAGCGCATCCTATATCTGCCACATATCTGTTTGTTTCTAAAACTAGACATTTGCTGAAAGAGAGAAATAAATGGTTAAAACCCATCCTATATCTGCCCATTTAAGCTATGACCTGCTACATATCTGTTTGTTTCTAAAACTAGACATTTGCTGAAAGAGAGAAATAAATGGTTAAAGCGCATCCTATATCTGCCCATTTAAGCTATGACTTGCTACATATCTGTTTCTAAAACTAGACATTTGCTCAAAGAGACAAATAAATGGTTAAAGCGCATCCTATATCTGCATATTTAAGCTATGACCTGCTACATATCTGTTTGTTTCTAAAACTAGACATTTGCTGAAAGACAAAAAATGGTTAAAGCGCATCCTATAGCTACACATTTAAGCTATGACCTGCTACATATGCGTTTTTCGCTTAAACTAGACATTTGCTGAAAGAGAGAAATAAATGGTTAAAGTGCATCCTATATCTGCACATTTAAGCTATGACCTGTTACATATCTGTTTGTTTCTAAAACTAGACATTTGCTGAAAGACAAAAAATGGTTAAAGCGCATCCTATAGCTGCACATTTAAGCTATGACCTGCTACATGTGCGTTTTTCGCTAAAACTAGACATTTGCTGAAAGAGAGAAATAAATGGTTAAAGCGCATCCTATATCTGCACATTTAAGCTATGACCTGCTACATATGCATTTTTCGCTAAAACTAGACATATGCTGAAAGAGACAAATAAATGGTTAAAGCGCATCCTATATCTGCACATTTTGCACATTACACAAACAACTGTTTGCGAACATTACAGTGGCAATTGTCTAACTTCTTAACCGTGCGGTGCACAAGTACTCACCAACAAGCCACCCACTGCCTAAGGATACAGGCATCATGACAAGACCCCCACCCCCCGAAATTCGCGCACCCCTGCATAATCCGCATCTGTGAGTCACAAACGAACTGCACGTTGAGACTATGAAAATGTTTGCGATTTTGGAAGGGCAGACCTGCTGGAGCATGCAGCGCAATGTGGGTGCAATCTTTTGCTCCCAAGACATTGGGCATTTGAGCTATTGCATAGAATTCCCTCTTGATGAGCCTCCAATCGTCATCATTTTGAGGCAATCCTATGTAAAGCTTACAAACTCATACCATGGTGTCCAGAAACTTGTCAAAAACCACAGAGAAGGTGCCCTGAGACACCCCATGCATGTACCCCTCTGAGGATTGAAAATTTCCAGAGGCCAGGACGTGTATGCAGCATAGCATCTTGCAGTCCGCATACGTTTACGTGGCTCCAGATGAGGTTTAAGTACTTTGTAAAGGCCCATGAGCTGCTCTCGATTGACCCTATACTTGTCTTAAACCTCAAAGTTGCTCATGTTCTCAAAGGTGGGCCTCACCCTTTCAACACGAGGACCTCTGATCAGACGTTCCCTATGCCTCTCTTGGAGATGCCGAGCCCGTCTGATTCTGTTGTACAAAACTTGTTCCACAGCACCTGAACAAGCTAATCATCCATATTTGCCAAGCAAAGCAGCACAAAGCAAAACAGCAGAGCAAACGCACAAGGAGTAACAAGGTATGCAAAAACACAAAAGCGATTTGATACAATGTCGATCACCAGGGACGCTTTGGCCATGTTGTTTGGGGGATTTATAGTGCAAAATGTCCAATGGTAGCATGTTCGTAATGATTGCTGATTGTATCCACTTGATTGTATGTGAGCAGCGCAAATGTTTTCAAAGTGGGCGTGTTTTTTGTGTTTGCTGAAATTTTGTTTTCCCCCCTATAAATCGTTATGCGAAAGTGTAAAATGTAAAATGTAACATATGCAGTGCATCGTGATGTTTGTTCATATGCATAACAAATACTTATTAAATGAGATCATATATTATAAACCACATGTCCATGCTAACATGCAGGGGCATAACTACCGTTGGTGCAGAAGTCGCGGCCCCAGCTGCCTTGAGCACAAACTTTTTTTTGTTTATTTTATTGTTTATTTTTTTTTTATCTGCCTCAGCCTGCTACTCATACGGATTACTGTACAGAGTCTCAGTCAGCCCGTTGCCGCAGCTCACCAAATAATATATCCATTGGTGCGGCTCAGCCGGAAGATCTTCCCATTGGCTGGCGGCTGTTTGGCGCGCACATTTGCTCTGAGACTCTGCGGCTGTTTGGCGCGCACATTTGCTCTGAGACCTGACTGGTTGTGCTGGTGAGCCTATGTAGATATGATATTCATTCAAGCATATGACTTGAATACATGAAATGCTATAATAGACGTAAATGAGACAAGTGTTTAAAATTGTTTGTGAATAATGAAATGTTAAAAAATATTTTTTCTGTCCGTTTAAATATGATTTAATTCATGAAACCGATTTCATATTGTTGATGATAGAATTGATGGAGATTTATAGTTGATGTAATGTAATTTCGTAAACGAATTTGATGTTGTAGTGATGTTCACACAAGTAAAAGCCATAACTCCAGTGTGAAATAGTCTATTTCTTGATCTATTTGTCATAGCGGGACCAACGCAAGAATGAATGAATTAGCGCCACAATTGTAACGCTGCTATTACGAGTTTTAAAGGAAAAAAATACGAACACGTATTCCCCGTAGAAGTCAATTGAGGCTAGAAATTTCCTTTAAAAAAACTTCCAACACTTGTGTTGAGCGTAAAGTGAGTGAAGTCATGTCCTTCTGTGAAAAAGTAGCTAAATCGTGTTAATTTCCTATTTAAAAAATATTTTGTGTACGTATGTGCTGTATATTGTTTGTATGTATCTAATTCTGTATGTATGTGATGCTATTTGTATGTAGATGTAGCTAGATGAGTGTATGTTCACGTATGTCTTTGTAAGTCCATGTAAAATGAGTTTGTGTGCATTTTTTTTCAAATACTCGAGATCTCGTAACTATTGTCCGTTATATTTTTTTAAAAAATAATAATAATTGGAAA
Source organism: Bombina bombina (assembly GCF_027579735.1). Taxonomy (NCBI): domain Eukaryota; kingdom Metazoa; phylum Chordata; class Amphibia; order Anura; family Bombinatoridae; genus Bombina; species Bombina bombina. Next base: position 368,811,687 of record NC_069500.1, read on the forward strand.
ATAAAAATTGTATAGTGTTTGTATGAGTGTAAGTGTACTTTGTATGATATTTTGGAAATGATTCATGAATGTTTTTGGTATCGGGATATCAATAACTACTGAGTCTGGGTGAGCAATATGGATTTGAGCGTAAATGGGGATATTTGTGGCACTACGGAAACTTGTAATAGCAGCGTTAGGGAAAATGAAGCATTAGGGGCCATAACGTTGCTATTTGAGTCATAACGCCAAACTCGTAATCTAGCTGATTGTCTATTATCCCATGTATGGACACAATATTTCTATAAATTACCCCTATCGCAAACTGAATCACTTAACAAATATCCCACAATAATTTTACAAGAACAATTTGTAATTTTCCAACAACACTAGTCCAATGCCAAAATATGAATTACTAACTCACAATGCTTAATTAACAACAACCAGAGATTTAATAAATGCAATTGTTATAATATACCACAGTACCTTCGGTTTAAACTATGAACCTTAGAATACTAAATCCTTTCCTCTAAATAATAAATTTACTTAGCACTAATATAATTGTTTATTGACTACACAGGTCTCTAAAATGTAAATTATAATTATAAATTATACTTACAAATTACAGCTACAATTTAACTATAGCTATAGAATACCTTTGATTTAACCCCTTAATGACACACGTAGTCAAACACAAACTGGTCTTTAAAGACCAACGACGTACCCTGTACGTCGCTAGGGGTTTAAAGTGTCTGGAAGCGATCCTGTTCTCTTCCAGCTACTTTCAAGGTATTGCTGTGATGCCTCGATATTGAGGCATCACTGCAATACCTTTTTCAAACACTGATGCAGAGAGAGCCACTCTGTGGTCCTCTCTGCATCGGCCAGTGATGGTGCTGATCATTGGTGGGTGGGAGCAGCTGCAGGGAGGCGGGTGGGCGGCCCATCGCTTGCAATCTTCCGGCCAGCAGTCAGAAATGAGTGTCGCGGGGTGGATTTTCTGCCAGTACTTAAGATGGTGGGGACAATTGTGGGGTGGGGAGGCATAAGAGCTGATTGGGAGGGATCAGGGGGTGGTATGTGTCAGGTGGGAGGCTGATCTCTACATTAAAGCTAAAATAAATCCTTAAATCTCCCTACAAGCTACCTAATTAACCCCGTCACTGCTGGGCATAATACAAGTGTGGTGCACAGCAGCATTTAGCGTCCTTCTAATTACCAAAAAGCAATGCTAAAACAATATATGTCTGCTATTTCTGAACAAAGGGGATCACAGGGAAGCATTTACGACCATTTGTGCCATAATTACACAAGCTGTTTGTAAATCATTTCAGTGAGAAACCTAAAGTTAGTGAAAAAGTAAAAAAAAAAATATTTGATCGCATTTTGCGGGGAAATGTTTGCATGAAATATACCAAAATGGGCCTAGATCAGACTTTGGGTTGTCGACTACACTACACTAAAGCTAAAATTAACCCTACAAGCTCCCTACAAGCTACCTAATTAACCCGTTCACTGCTGGGCATAATACAAGTGTGGTGCTCAGCGGCATTTAGCGGCCTTCTAATTGCCAAAAAGTAATGCCAATACTATTTCTGAACAAAGGGGATCCCAGAGAAGCATTTACAACCATTTGTGTCATAATTGCACAGACTGTTTGTAAATAATTTCAGTGAGAAACCTAAAGTTTGTGAAAAAGTTTGTGAAAAAGTGAATGATATTTTTTTATTTGATCGCATTGGCGGTGAAACAGTGGCATGAAATATACAATGTGCCTAGATCAATACTTTGGGTTGTCTACTAATATATATATATATATATATATATATATATATATATATATATATATATATATATATATATATATGTCAAGGGATATTCAGGGATTCCTGACAGATATCAATGTTCCAATGTAACTATCGCTAATTTTGAAAAAAAAAAAAAAGGCTTGGAAATGGTAAAGTGCTACTTGTATTTATTGCCCTATAACTTTCAACAAAAGCAAAGAACATGTAAACATTGGGTATTTCTAAAATCAGGACAAAATTTAGAAACTATTTAGCATGGTTGTTTTTTGGTGGTTGTAGATGTGTAACAGATTTTGAGGGTCAAAGTTAGAAAAAGTGTGCTTTTTTTCAATTTTTTCATCATATTTTATAAAAATATTATAGTAAATTATAAGATTTGATGAAAATAATGATATCTTTAGAAAATCCATTTAATGACAAGAAAAACAGTATATAATATGTGTGGGTACAGTAAATGAGAAAGAGAAAAATTACAGCTAAACACAAACACCGCAGAAATTTAAAAATAGCCCTGGTGCTTAAGAGTAAGAAATTGAAAAATGGCCTTGTCCTTAAGGGGTTAAAACATTAAAAATATAAAACAACCGCTAATACATTACCAGTAACCAATATGAGAGTTCAGCTTTTTCAATCAGAGTTTTCCAAAGTCATACGTGAAGTTATTTTTGCAAACAGGGTATCACAAACACAGAGTTATTCCAAACCAGGCCCCAAACCAAAGTGTGTTTTTGTGTTTTTTTTTCCCTTCTTTGCATAGTTTTTTTGTCTCTGACAAATTCCACATTAATTTCTAAATCACCCAATGGAAATTCTCTGGGTACGCATTTTTGGTCTGAGCTTATCTCTTATTGGCCCTTGGAAATGCATATGGTAATTTAAAATCCCCTGACAATTTAAAATACCCTTTGATTGCAATTCTCGTATTGAACACCAGGGGGACAATAGGCAACAGAATGTAGTTTTATTAGCAAATACTACTACAGAAAAATATATTTCCTTAAATGTATATTCAATATATTTATTATTTCCTAGTATTAATATACTATCTGTTCAGTATATGGCCCATCTAATATAACTGAGCGCATATTTTTGAGACTAAACGTGGGTACACTTAGAATATATATATATATATATATATATATATATATTGAAATAAAGATGTTTATAAATGATATATATTTCCTACTTATAATATTTTAAAAGATGTATTTAAAAGTCATATTTCTATGAGTGGACTAGTAGTTATATTTCAATATATATATATGTATATTTGACTTTATTTGTATATCAGTTGATAATTTGTTATACTATTATTTGATTTTGATAGAATCATATCATTCCATATCTAGGTATTACATTGCATTTTTGGGCATATCTCTATATTCCATACATACCTGCAATAGAATTGTGTTGGAACCAATATCACCATAGATGTATACATATATTTAACTTCATTATTATTGACTATTTAATATATATATATATATATACCTGAGCAGTATGCTCTCACCGGTTATTCCCACCTCCTATAACCTCCGATCCAGTACCAGCACATTATTTAGCGTGCCTCAATACAAAAAGAAAGCAGCTCGATCCTCCTTTTCCTACAGAGCACCACAATTATGGAACGACCTCCCGCACACTTTCAAACCTTCCCCATGCCTAATATCCTTTAAGAGATCCCTCTCTACATATCTCAAAACAGAATGCACCTGTCATTATTGATTATATATTTCCTACCTGCTCTATGTTAAAAAAAATTGTGCATATATCATGTATTATTATTGTTTTGTATTTTATTGTACCCATTGTATCAATGCAATGTTTTGTGTACCCAGGACATATTTGAAAACGAGAGAAATCTCAATGTATCTTTCCTGGTAAAATATTTTATAAATAAATAAATAAATAAATAAATAAATATATATATATATATATATATATATATATTATTTGAAGTTATTCCTTAATAAGATACAGGAATATGGTCTCATATCTATGATTATAGTCATAGGACAATTTATCTAGTATGCATTTATTTCAAGACATTTATCTAGTATGCATTTATTTCAAGACCTCATTTTCACACCAGTTTCTAAAAATCAAAAATAAATGTTGTTTTATTCTGACACATTTAAACATTTTAAATTTACCAATGCAGCTACCCACTCAATACAGCAGACATTTATCGAATATATATTTAAATTTTAAGATTTAAATTCTTATATAGATTCTAGCTTACACAGGGTTAAATATACGTTTTTAAGTTTCTCCTGCTATTTTCCATAGAGACGTGAGTCTGAGCTTTGTGTATTTGAACTCAGCATAGTGTAATTAACACTTTAATAATAAGGGCCACATTCCCTGATAATTTTTGTATATTCAAACATCAGTTCAGACTGAATGTCTGTTGTCTACAGGGGGGCATCCTGAATTAGGTAAGTATCAGGGCAATTATTTTAATTGAGTTATTTAGAAATACATCAAAGTGCAGTCTGTATATTGAGTGTAGAGAGGGGTCTGGGCTGAAAAGTCTTATTTTATAATTTAATGCAACTTACATTAGCCAGATTTTCATATACAAATTAATTATTATGTAAATATATATATTACATAATGTCACTCACCTATTCCTTGACAAGTAATAGCACCTTGATCTTATTACTAGATGTGAGATTGGTATTAGGCAAACCTTATTTGAGCTCTCTCTCTTGACTCAGTAATTATTATATCATAGTTCCAAGAGAGCAGTACATTTATGTATAACACAAAAGCTTTATTTCTGTCACAAACTAACTTGATAAGCCAACATGTAAAGATATTCCAAGCCTGCAGCTCTACAAGCATCAAATCACTGACAAGTGAGAAGAACCATAAAAGTAAATTAAAGCTTGTCGAGACTTGTGATCACTAAGATTTCTACTGATTAAGATATATTGAGTGGCATTTTCAGTTTATGCCAACACATAGTTATCTTAGTAAAACATGGCAGCCAATGTCAGTTATATTTTAAATGGTATATGATAGATATTTAAATAAAACTATGTAATTTAAAGGGATATTTAATTAAAACAAATAATAAAATAATGTAATATTTTTTTCAAATTTCATTCTGCCATATATGCTTAAGCAATGTCCAAGAGTTAAACTCTAGCAAATTAGCAAACCCAGTGCAATCCAGTACTAGCTTTAGATCGGATATTGGTAGATCAGTAAATCAATTGTTGCACATGATCCCTGTGCAAGAGCTGATTGGCTGAACATCAGTTACCATTTTATTTTAGATATTAAACATTGGCCTTCCTGGACTGCACATGGTTGGCAGTGTATTTGAGCCATTAGGAGGGCCGCTTAAACATATATGTCAGAAAATAATTTAAAAACATTAGATGCTATTATTTATATTTTTTTTATTATTGTTATGTTTATATAATTGACCCCATTTGTCAGAAATATGATGGAAATATACTGCAGGAGGTGATTACTAGCTATATGATTAATCCACCAAACGCAGAAAGTTATGTTTAACACATTTATGTAGCATGATATTTGCTGATTACAATTGTTCAATATTAGGATGCCGAAAGTGTAATGTAGCTAGGTCAGTACAACAGCACAGGGCTATACAAATGAATTGATCATTGGTTGCAATGTGACCTTCCAGTCAGTGGTGCAATTAAACTTCACTGGGCACCAGGGCAAAGGTTGCAACAGCACCCCCCCCCCATTCCCCCAATTTAACAGTGCCCTTTCTGGTTGCTTATAATCAGCAGAAACTGAGCCAGCAACCAACCCTGGATGAGCCACTTTTCTGTGATTGTATGTTATCTTTCTCCCTTAGTTAGTCTGCACTAGAAGATATTATCTTGCTCAGCCTTCCTGTAAAAATATAAAGGCAGGTTTTTCAATATGCCTGGGGATGGATGGATGGATAAGAGTACAATGACCAAAATAAAAAGAATCCTAGAAATAGGAATGAACAGAAAAAAAATGGGGCATAATCAGGAATCAGAAACAACTAATGGGGTGTTCCCTTAGAAATTGTTTCTTGCCTTTAATGAATATTAGAATGAATAAAAAGGATGATCAAACTCCCTCAACCTCAGATTACAAGCATTTTTAGGGAAGGGTCACCCAATAAGAAAAGAACAATTTATATACAGAGAAAATAATGGAAAAATACAGAGAAAGAGAAGGTGGTCAGAAAAAGAAGAAAGAGAGGAAGTGTTGTACAAAAATACAAAAATAAGTAAATGAATAAGGAAGGGGTTTCTATAATATAAGCACACTAAAATTAACTAATGAAGAGAAAAAGTTATTGGGGAGTGGTCTCTCCTTTGCCCCCACAAAAAAAGATGACTAAATTTAATACGTACATTGATGTGCAAAGATTTATGCGCTCCCTTACACTGAAATATGATTTTGCCAAATCCCCTTTAGAAGACAGATAGATCAAATCAATAAGAAGGATTATAATGGTTTCTTACATTCAAATTTAAAGAATAAGTCCACCTTCTTGCCTAAAGTAGACAAAGGACCAATATTAGAAACATTTGAAACTTTAGTTCTAAAAGATTTCAGAAAAATCAATAAACAAAAAATAAAAACAAGGTGAATAACAATGTCAGATAATTTGTGAGTTACATTAGATAATATAGATAGATAGATAGATAGATAGATAGATAGATAGATATACACACACACACACACACACATATATATATATATATATATATATTACAAAAGAAATAACAGAACCCTTATTAGTCCAGCAACAGACTATTTAACAGCAATATAAACTTTTACCCAGTTGTCATGAATAAACATCTGATTAATCAGAAATAATTTGATTTTCTTTATGTAAAATATCCAAGGACGGCAACTTTTTATAGTTTACCAAAACTCCATAAGAAAAAACTACCACCACCTGGGCGCCCCATAATCTCAGGTATGGGATCCCTTACTGAAAAGATCTCACAATATGTGGACTACTGCCTCAGGCCAAGTTTATTAAATTTACCGTCTTATGTAAAAGACACATTAGATGTCCTTAAAAAACTGAATGCTATATCAATTACCCCAAAAACCATTTTGGTGGCTATAGATGTAGAATCACTGTATTCTAGCATACCCCACGAAAAAGGGTTAGAGACAATTAAATATTTTCTCAACCAGAGGGGGCAGGAATATAGTGATCATACAAATTTTGTTTTGGATCTATTGTCCTTTATTCTAAAACATAATTATTTCCTTTTCAATGACAAATGTTATCAGCAAATTCTTGGAACAGCAATGGGGACTTGTTGTGCCCCTACATTTGCTTGTCTTTATTTGGGGAAATGGGAGCATGAATGTATATTAAATAGTGATGAAACTACTAATGCATCTATAACATTAGGGTTAAGATTCATCGATGATGTGTTCCTCCTGTGGGAGGACACGGAGATGAAACTGATTGAATTCATGGAAAAATTAAATAACAACACTTGGAACCTAAAATTCACCTATACTTAGTGATGTGCAGTGACGTCAGAGGCTGGTGAGGCAGTGGCAGGATATGCCTTCATTCTTTAGATATCCTTTGTTGAAGAAATAGCAATGCACATGGGTGAGCCAATCACATGAGGTATCTATGTGCAGCCACCAATTACCAGCTACTGAGCATATTTAGATATGATTTTCAACAAAGGACATCAAAAGAATGAAGAAAATTAGATATTAGATGTAAATTGGAAAGTTATTTAAATTTGCATATGGGTTTCATATGGGTTTCATGTCCCTTTAAATGGTGTCTTGGAAAACTGGTCAACTTAGTAAACATCTGATTTTAGTCTAAAAGGATTGTAACAGAAACTCTTGCCAGATAACACAATGCTTGCTCTGATTATGAGATCTAGAAATCCATGCCCATACAAACATACTTTTTACTTTAATGCTGCAAATTATGCTTATAGATTCTTTCATTACATAAGGGATGAGAGTCAGAGGGGGAGGAAGAGAGACAGAGAGAGAGAAAGAGACCATGGGGGAGAACAACACATAAGGAGAGAGATGGATAAATAGAGAGAGAGACACACACACACACACACACAAGGGGGGGGGGACCACTGCATTTTAAAGTAATAAAACAGCAGAGCTACAGAAAGTTCAGAAAATTAGTCTATAATTTAGTGTGAAGTACAGAGGCAAGCTGCTAAGTTAGTGGGTGTAAAGTTTTTAGTAAACAAAATACAAAAATGACCCTGCTGTAAAAGAGTAAACAAACACTAAACCACATTCATTAAATTATCATTTTCACTAACAGAATCCCTTTCAGTAAAATTTTACTTTAATAAGATGTGGCTGAAACACTGCTCTCTGTGCCTCTTTTCCTGCTCTGTAAGGATTCAGGAAGTGACAGTGGCACATTCCACTGCACTTAGAGGGGAAGAACAGAACTCTCTTTTTCACTTTAGCAAAGATAGCAGGTTCACAGGACAGCAACAAAATATATGAAAGTTGTTTTATATGATTTAACATCCAGCCCCAACCCTATGTTCCACTTACTAATGCCTCTCTCTGGATTGGTTCAGCCCAAATAGGACTGCCTCAAATAAGCAGTTAATGGGCCATGCAATGATCTTAACCACTTGCATCCAGTAGGTGGCGCAGCATGTTGTGTAATGGTGGGCTGACCTGCTTGTGCCTCTTCATTGCACAACATATAGCTGTGAGAAAAAAAAATGCTGGGAAAAAAAAATTACAATTTTTTTTTAAAGCCAATAAATATATATATATATTTTTGCCCATATGAGAGGTGAAGCACTGCCTCACCTGCCTCTAGTGACTGCACATCACTTATAGTAGGGAAGAGGTAACATTCCTAGATCTGAGAATTATGAATGACAACAATGTGTTAAAAACAGCTACTTTCAGAAAGGAAACTGCAGGAAATGCCTTATTATCTTTTGATAGCCACCACCCAAAAAAACTAATCCAAAACATCCCATATGGCCAGTTTCTAAGGCATAAAAGAAATTGTAGTAACCAGGAACAATTTAATTTGGAGGCAAAACTTTTGCAGTAAAGGTTTAAGGAGAGAGGATACCCACAGCAATGTTTAAAGAAAGCATTTGTAAAATCTAAAGATAAAAATAGGGATGACCTATTATATAATGAAAATAGTAAAGAAACAGATAACTCTGTAGTTAGATTTATAGGTACTTTCAACAATAGATGGCAGGACATACGTGCGGTACTTAAAAAACATTGGCATGTTTTACTTATAGATAAATCTATAGCTAAATTTGTGGGTGAATATCCTCAAATGACACCAAAAAGAGCTCCTAATTTGAAGGATTTATTGGTTCACAGCCATCTTGAAACTAAAGTTGCAGGAACTTGGCTAAACAGTAAAAAAGATGGTAACTAAATGTTCCAAATGCTCAGTATGTGAAAATATGTTAACAGGTAAAAATTTCTGTGACAAATTTGGCAATGTTCATTATGTAAAAGGCAATATTACTTGCAAAAGTGAAGGTGTGGTATATATGGTTTCTTGCAATTGTCCCCTTTATTACATTGGCAAAACCTATAGAGAGTTAAAAGAAAGAATAAAAGAGCATAAAAGACATATTAAAAATAAATGTATTAAAACAAGTAGTGTTGCAAGGCACTTTTTTGATTGCCACGATAGTAATAAAAACATTCTAAAATTTAGAGGTTTGGAACTGATTGATCTAAAGGGAAGAGGTGGTAACCTTGATCAAATTTTACTTCGTAAAGAAAGTAAATGGATATTTAATTTAAAAAGTTTAAAACCCTCAGGACTTAATGAGGAGATAAACTTTGGTACTTTTTTAGGGGACTAAGTATGTATGGATCCTAATATTAGACATACAAATGAGACATGTTTAATTCTCTACTATCATAGTGCAGGAATGGATTTCAAAATGTTTGGCACCCTGTAGTGTGCAGTTTCACGCTTTTATTTGTCGTTTTGAAATATAGACAAAGTCTGAAATTGCTTAAAATGTTGACAATATAGGTATACATAAATTGTAAATAGTTAGCAACATTGTATGTTTTTTAAATATGCAAAATATTTCACCAAGGGCTTATGAGATTTAAGAAATAAAAGAGGCGGAGGTAACACTCAAACTATACACAGCCGGAAGAAGCCCGTAATGAGCACGGGTGAAATGCGCGTAGCTCCTTTTCAGTCTAACAGCGGTGTGTTCAGCTGAACACCGCTGCAAGTTTTCTCTCTGCATTCAAGGATTCCTACCCTTAAACATTCAGGCGTGCTGAGCACTTAAAGAGCCTGCAAATAGAGGAGGACAAATTCTTAAGTCTGTTATGTTCCAGGTCTGCATACTCACGATGGAGGAAGATTGAACGAGCAGGTAGTATTCATCCACACTATGGCCGCTCACTGAACAGGTAAGAACACAACACCCAAGAAACACAAGTGTACACGGTGCACAGATTACTACACTTAACAGATCTAAACTGTCATTGATGGAAACAAACTTTATTGATTGTGGCTTTAATATGTGAAGTGACTGTTAACTTCAAGATCACCTGTGTGAGTTTTCTGGCATAGTGGTGGGCCTGCATTAACGTTCATACGAACCGCATGAGTGGATTATAAATTAATAAATGAGCACAGTGCTTTGGAACATTTGACCGGATCATATGATTTATATACTGGACTTATATTAGTCTTGAATGTCAACCCGGGTTGATTCTTTAATTCTCCATGCAGAGAGATGCTAATATGTTACTTGTTGCTGTAATTTGAAATGATAATATAACAAATAATTCACAACAACATTTGCAAGTGTGTTTATTCATGACAACTGGGTAAAAGTTTATATTGCTGTTAAATAGTCTGTTGCTGGACTAATAAGGGTTCTGTTATTTCTTTTGTAAAATATATTCTTAAATCAACCCTTACCGTGCACTACATAGTAAGTGTATCCCGATTAGGGAACACTATTATTATTCTATGTATTAGACTTTCAAGATTTAATATACTAGGAGTGCTGGTACATTGTAATTTATATATATATATATATATATATATATATATATATATATATATATATATATATATATATATATGAAATAAGATAAAATAATTAATTTATATGTTTTGACCACTGCAAAATACAAGGCTATTCAAGGGTCCTGGAGCTAGACTCACCATTTGTCATATTCAATACACAACTCAGAGTTCTATATTTCAGAGTTCGATATATTTAAAATTGTTTGACAAACTTATTTCAAAATAAACAATATTTTCTTTATTTCAGACATCTAATGTACCAATATTTACAGAGGGTTTGAAAAGAATACAAACTAAATAAATTCATATTGTGAATTATATCATAATTATGTTGTCATACATTTAAAGGGACAGTCTAGGTCAAAATAAACTTTCATGATTCAGATAGAGCATGTAATTTTTAACAATTTTCCAATTTACTTTTATCACCAATTTTGCTTTGTTCTCTTGGTATTCTTAGTTGAAAGCTTAGCCTAGGATGTTCATATGCTAATTTTTTAGACCTTGAAGGCCACCTCTTTTCAGAATGCATTTTAACAGTTTTTCACCACTAGAGGGTATTAGTTCACGTATTTCATATAGATAACACTGTGCTTGTGCACGTGAAGTTATCTGGGAGCAGGCACTGATTGGCTAGACTGCAAGTCTGTCAAAAGAACTGAAATAAAGGAGCAGTTTGCAGAGGCTTAGATACAAGATAATCACAGAGGTTAAAAGTATATTAATATAACTGTGTTGGTTATGCAAAACTGGGGAATGGGTAATAAAGGGATTATCTTTCTTTTAAAACAATAACAATTCTGGTGTAGACTGTCCCTTTAATATAATATTATCAAGAGATGCACTATAAATAGAATATATTTATATTAAAATGGAATGAGAACCATATATATATATATATATATATATATATATATAAATCAGCAGGAGGATACGGCACACACTTTATCTTCACAGCCACCTGGTGCTCAGCCAAAGCATACATACAGTGGAAAAGAACCAAATCCAACGGACGGTCTCCATTTTGCAGAGAGATCCAGAGAGATCCAAGAACAGCTGGCACACAGGTTTTTATCAACAATCCGTTTTAATGCGAAAAATAAACCATCCGGTTTGAATACCATTGAAAAAGGCTCGTGTTAGAGCCAAAACGTCTGGTTTGTTTTTCGCATTAAAACGGATCCGGTTCTTTTCCACTGTATATATATATATATATATATATATATATATATATATATATATATATATATATATATATATATATATATATATATATATATATATATATATATATATAAAATGAATTAATTACTACATAATTCTGAATATATGCAATGTAATATTAGAATATGGAATGATATGATACTATTAAATCAAAATAAACTATATAAATACTCATGAAAGGATACTATTTAAATTTCATGAAGTACTTATTACTATGGTACTGGAAATTAGACATGTGTTTCGTTTGGTTCCGAATGGAAATTCAGACTAATTCGGACGAATTCAGATGAATTCAGAGATTCGGATCGATTCGAATTTTCAAATTACCCTAGCAACGGAACTAAACTAATCTGAATACATTTGAACCGAATAAATCCAAATTATTCGATACATTCTAAATGTAATATTCGAATTCGAATGTCACATTTGAATTTGAATGTTACATTCAAATTCAAAATAGTATTGCTAGTCTACAACTGTGTTTGATAAATGTAATATTCAAATTTGAATGCTACATTCGAATTTGAATATAACGTTCAAATTCGAAATAGTATTTCTAGTCTAAAACTTTGTTTAATATACAGTATTTAATATTTTAATTTGAATGCTACATTCAAATTCAAATGTAAAATTCAAATTCGAAATAGTATTTCTAGTCTAATACTGTGTTTTATAAATATAATATTTGAATTGGAATGTGACATTTAAATTTGAAATAGTATTTCTAGTCTAATACTGTGTTTTATAAATGTAATATTCTAATTAGAATGTGACATTCAAATTCGAAATAGTATTGAACTTCCGAATTTCCGAATCGAATCCGAAACAAATACATCCGAATACATCTGAATTGATTCGAATCCAAAAGAAACCGAAACAAATGCATTCAAATGTATCCTAATTAGAATCGATCCAAATCGGAATTTCAAAAAAATCTGAATCGGTCCGAAACGAACTGAAACTATTTTTTTTTGCTGCGCACAAGTCTACTGGAAATATTGAATTATAATTTCCTAATAGAAATATGACTCTTAAAAATCATCCCTTGATAACCCTAGAGAAATGAAAATTGTGTGGAAAATACATTAAGGATATGTGTATTATATATATATATATATATATATATATATATATATTATGAGATACCATATACCCATGTCTAGTCTTAAAAATACATACTCAGATAAATTAAATAAGCCCATATGAAATTGACCCATTTGTTATCAATAATAGGAAATCATAAGTGCATCAAATAGTCACTCTATAAAAAATATATAAGGGAATATATATTTCTGCAGTTAAATCATTTACTAAATAAAAACTCCATTCAAGGGCCTGCCCCCCGATGGTCGATGTGAGAATTGCAGCCATAAAGATACTTGATTGAGAATTAAGTAAACAGATCTGCAAAAATTACCATAGCCAATAAGAGTTATCCAGACCCAGAGATTTCTCTATTGGGTGATTAAGAAATGGGGAGGAGTTCTTTTTGTGACTTAGTGACTGACCCCTGCCTTGGTGAAAGTCTTGCTTCTTGCTTTCTGATTGCTACCCTAACTTGCTGCCATTTTTACAGAGGGATACGATTGTGCAGACACAGTCCTTTGTAAAACAAATTCTGTTGGGACCCTCTTTCTGGATAAGAGATTACTAGGGTCACTTCTCTCCCAAAATGTGTGCAATATAGCCTTTTATATGGCAATAAGAGGAATCTGGGATACTGAAACTCTCAAATATTGGCATCTGGTAATGTATGGCGATTTTTAATTTTATATTTTAAATCAAAGATATTTTTTATAGCAGGAGTTTAATTGAAGCTGCAATTTAAAAGTGTAATTTAGTATTTATAAATTAACACTGCATAGACCAGGGTATTTTAGGTAAGAATAATCCTATTTCAAATTAAGTCATTTGACCATTGAGGAAAAGAGAGATTTTGACTTTACACTTATAAATTGATTTGGAGTTACTGTAAAATATTTTAGAAATTGTATTTACAATTGTGGCTAAATTGGACTTATTATTTCTGTACTGATTGATATATGTTGAATTGATAATAGAGTGTTAAATCTCTGGTTGTTTAATTGAAGATTGTAATAATCAATTAATATAAATACCTGGTTATAAGTGATATTCAGTTTACTGCATAAATATAATCTGTGTGTTCATAAAGATTAACTAGTCAGAATTTAGTAAATATTTTAAAGAGTTATTGAATATTAATATCGATAATTGACAATAATTTTATTATTATTGTTAATTATAAATAATTATAATGAAACATACTAACAACAACCTAACAAAAAAAAGAAAGGGAGGTTCTTAAAGAACTGTCAAATAAAAAAAAAATACATAGTGATAAAGGTGTTAAGGGCGGAAGAATGTGGTCTTGAATAAAGATCACTATCAAAATATCTGTAATAATCTTTTAGCCGATAAGACAACTTTTAAAGAATGTAGTCGTAACCCCACCCATTTTTACAAAATAGAATTGAAAATGTTGTTAACTGAAGCAAAAAATAAAGGAATATTGAATGATCAAGAATTTAATTTTCTGCTACCTGAAATTCCCAAAATACCCCTATATTTAATTAATCCACCTGAAAGGCCTATCGTATCTGGAATTAATTGATTAACAGCGAATCTGTCCCAATATGTGGACAGTTATCTCCAGAAATATATAGTTAAATTGGACATGTATTTAAAGGATTCCTCAGATGTATTAAAAATGTTAGACAGTATGGACTGGGAATGTAATATGTGGTTAATTACATGTGATGTAAGATCTCTATATGCGTGCATTTGACATAGGGATGGTTTTGAGGCAATTAAATATTTTCTGGAATATGATGTATATATGTACCCAGATCAAAAAGATTTTATCTTAGAGTGAATTAAATTTATTCTAACCCATAATTATTTCTGTTTTGAAAAAGTTCGATGACCAAATATGCAGAGCCGCAATTGGGACAAGGTTTGTACCAAGTTATGCTAATCTCTTCATGGGGAAATGAGAAGATGATTTTTTAACAATTACTATTTATGGGGCAAACCTTGACACTTTATGAAATGATGAATAATAATGAAAATAATCTAAAATTAACCTATGAGATAAATAAAAAAAAGTGTTCATAGATTTGGAAATATACATAGAGGATAACCTGGAATGTATTTCAAACCTGTTGACTGCAATAATTACATTCATGAGTCCAGCTGTCATTTAGAAAGATGGAAGCAAAATATCCCAAAGGGACAAATGCTTAGAATAAAGACAAATTGCAACCAAGAAAAAGATCATTTAATCCAGTCTGAAATAAAAAAATAAAAAAACGGTTCATAGAAAGGGGTTATCAGGAATCCCATATTGAGGAAAAAGACAGAAAATAAGAGAAAACCATTAAAATATAAAAATAAAGACAGTGAAGAAATGGATTAAAAATAGATAAGTAATAGTAATCACAAAATGATAGAGAACATTCTGAAAAAACATTGAAGTCTCCTAAAAAGAGATGAGAGGATATGCCCCCTAATTGAAGATAGGCATAACATTTATAGGAAGGCAAATAATCTGAAGAGTATATTGGCCCCAACAGAGTTAAAAAAGGGAGGGTTAAAATCTGACTAAGGATCTTTTGGGGAATTAAATAAAAGTTTTTTTCCTTGCTATGCATGTAGACACTGACAAAAAAGATTGAAATGTTTTTAAACTATAACAGGAAAAGAATACTAAATTAATTATTTGATCAGATGTACAGATAAGAACATTGCTTATTTAATTGAATGCAAGTGTGGAAAACAGTCAATCAACTAGACCTGCTAAATGACAAATGGCTAAATAACAAGTGAGAGAGCAACTATTGTCAATGGAACATGCTACTGAAGATAGAAATAAGGATGTTCCAGTCCTAAAACATTTTTAGGTTGTAATAATTGTAATACAAAATATTTTTAGTATACGGCGATTGCCAAATTGCAAGTAAATTGGAGGGGAGGGGATATACAAAAATAATTACTCATATCAGTATATATATATATATATATATATGTGTGTGTGTTACGAAAGAAGATTTTGTAAAATGCGGACTGTATTTGAGTACAGGCCACACTGGAGGCGCTAAAAATGACACTGGGTAGAGAAGCTGCTGAAGTGTACCTGCGAGGCGTGTACACGCTACCCCTGTAAGTGTGCACGCCTAATAATAGGAATGAAAGAGAAGATTTGGTTCACTACACAGCGCTAATCACAAGTGCATAATAAATGAAGTAGAAATATATAATTATGTACAACAGGAGATAGATATGCGTATATGCAGTATAAATGTGAATCACAAACAATCCCAGACTTTAGGCCAATTAGGGTATAGTGTACCAATCTAATTTCAGAGGAACGAACTAATGTGAAAGCATATGGAATGCCAGAGGTGGGCCTTCTCAGGTAGATAAAGACACAAAATATATACTAGTTACGAAAATTAATATAAAATTGTAAATTATAATGTTCAAAAACTATGAATATATGCAGTGAATACTAGGCTATAAATATGCTGCACTCTAAACGTCTCTCAGTGAGAATGCTTAACAATCAGAATAACGTTCCGGAGGCTCTGAAATTTCTTCACTGCTGTTATGACCAGTCTGGTAAATGTTATACAGATCTGAAAGCAAATGATAGGTGGTATAGGTTGGAACACTTCTTTATAATCCTTATAAGGGCTCACAGCCTACTTACATTCGCTGACCTCAATCTCATGAGGTAAAAATTAGGCGCTGTATTTGATAATCCACTGTGGGCGATCCTCCTGCAGCTCTTTGGAATGCTTGTGCCGTGTCTTGTGGATCTCGGGTTTAGTCAGGACCGGGCCGTGCTGTGTACTCTGCTTGTTTCACTCCCTGGGTCACGCTTCGCCAATAGGGATAATGGTAGCTTCTCAAAGATCGCTCCGTCGTTATAAAATTAGAGAAACAACAGACATAGCATAATACTGTTTGGTAAAATGAAACACTTTTATTGCTACTCGCAGGATAAAAAGTACTCACAAACAAAACCTCAATTGTTATGAGGTATCAATAATGCCCGTAGTAAATCAGTGCAGGAAATCAATGCAGGATAAACAAATCCACCATAAGCTTTGAGTGGAATTCAGTACATATTAGTACTTGTTCTAATAGACTCTTATGAACATGTGAGAAAATAAAAGGTTCCAGATATTGGCAAACGTAACCACTGTCCGTAGTCTGCTAAATCTGAACCAAGTTAAAAGTGAGCAGCCAGATTCAACACTCAGAAGACAGCCTTATTTTGAGAGATTGAAGATTTTTACTAATTCTCTGCATTGAATCTTGTTTTGGATTTTTTTCTTTTGTTTTCTATGTCTAACCAATTGTCCCCCTCTATTTCCTCGTTTAGTTCTGTTCGTTTTCTTTGATTTTTTGGGGTCCAATTTGGATTGGGTTTCCTTTCTGCGTTTTGTGTATGTTGTCTGATCTCTATAGAATTTTGAAAATTTCCTAGCTGTGAGAATTTTTGTTTTTGTTTTTGTGGATGGAAATGGGGACGGGAGTTTTTTGACTGGTTGTATTCTGAATATCTATAGTCATAATCGTAATGATTTAAATTCTCATTTCTTGATCTTTGTATTCATTGTAAGTATAGTGGTATCTATTGTCCCTGGGGTCTCTATTTGGATGGTCCCTAGGGGAGTTATATTCTCTCATGTGATAATTAGTTCCATTTGTATATACGTGTGAGCTGTGCGTGTTAGATTTTCTTTCTTTCTCTACAAATTGGACACTATTCCTTCTCCATGGTAAAATATTTGATTTATTTCTGATTTTAGATCTATCATCTCTTATGTGTGTAGCATGAATACCTTCTCTCCTTAATGATGGTTCTATAGGGGTACGTGGGGTAACTGCTTGGGTTTCTTCCCATACTTCATTCTCTTTTTCACTATCATTATTTGGTTCCTGATTCTCTAATTTTGACTCTTGAAAATCTCTTAGAAATTTGTTCTTTTTTTTAAGTTTGATTGTTTTATCTAGTCTTTCTAGCTTTTTCTTATTATTTTCATCTAATTCTTTATAAAGAACATCATCTTTATGTACTTCTAAGGTCTTTTGTAATTCCACTAAATCCTTATTAATTTCTTTTATTTTAAATTGTCTATATTTAATTACAATATTAACAAGTGTTAATGAGCTTTCCTCCAGGGCTGTTTCCCATTCAGTGGGGTTTTTTAAATTAAATATTATGCCTGCCTTTTAAGCTAATGTTCAGAGGTGAACCTTTTATACAATTCTTTAAATCATTTATAGAGTTGGTTTGCATTAGTGTTACTTTTACTATTTTTTATAGTCTACTATTTTTATAGGTTTTTTATAGTTTTTTTTATGAGTTTTGATTTTACTATAGTTTATTTTAAGTTTGTTATTTATTTTTTATTATTTTCTAATCTTAATATAATTTATGTTATTATTATATTTAAATGTATTACTAGGAAATAGTCAATCAAAATAGACAACAACAGGTAAATATTTGAGGGTTTTTTTTATCTAATATACATCTCTTGTTCCAATGTAAAGGTTTTATAGACAGTAATTCACAAATTGGTGTTATCTTTCAATAATACGTTACCATAATTCATATAACTTATAGAAATAAGGTTGTATTAGTTTCAGTAATATGTAACATAATTAAAACATTATATAGAACAAAAAAATGAGAATTAACAGCATTGATACATGTGTGGGCAACATACTCTAAAAGATTTTTGAAGCAAAAAAGTATACAGGACCAATATGGTTTAAATCAAATAAAGAAAAGCTGATTGTATATTAGTTTATCGTACTGGATCACAAACAAATAAATAATACCGAAAAATACCCATCCAAAAAACAGAGATATTAAAAGGATCCAAGATAACGGTATAAACAGATACCCATTATAGGAAGAGGGACTGTTTGGGAAAGAAACAGCTGAAACATGTAGTAGAGATTGCAAAGCGTTACATGAATTCTGTCCCACTGTTCTTGCTGTAACTAAGAAATAAATTAGCTGACACCCCCCCCCCCCCAAATGTCCCAAGAATGGGTTGCCCGCCACAGCAGCTTGGCAGCTTTGCGAAGGACAACCGCTGACAGGAGTGTGAAGAGTAGAAAAAGTACAGAATCTGAAAAAGTAGCTTTAGCAGATAAAAAGGTATTCAACCTTGCAAAACGAGGGCAGACATTTTGCAATTACCGGTATTTGAATGAATACACATTACCAAAGTAACTGTTTGCCCCAAGGTAATTGTAAATCTTCTCTAAAGCTTCTAGGAATCAGGTTTAATTAACTAATTAACGGCTAGATTACGAGTTTTTGTTGGTAAGGCTTGCGGTGCTAACGCTCCTTTTTTTCTCACAGCTCACTTAAGACAGCGCTGGTATTACAGGTTTTTCCAACCCGGCGTTGAGCAAAAATGAGCGTTGAGCAAAATTTAGCTCCACATCTCACCTCAATACCAGCGCTGCTTATGGTAGCGGTAAGCTGGCTAAACGTGCTCGTGCACGATTTCCCCTTACGGAAACAATGGGGCAGATTCAGCTGAAAAAAAAAACCTAACACCTGCAAAAAAGCAGCGTTCAGCTCCTAGAACAGCCCCATTGTTTCCTATGGGGAAATACATTTTATGTCTGCACCTAACACCCTAACATGAACCCGAGTCTAAGCACCCTTGATCTTACACTTATTAACCCCTAATCTGCCGACCCCAACATCGCTGCCACCTGCATAAACTTATTAACCCCTAATCTGCCGCTCGGAACACTGCCGCCACCTACATTATACCTATGAACCCCTAATCTGCTGCCCCCAACATCGCCAACACCTACATTATAGTTATTAACCCCTAACCTGCCGCCCCCAATGTCGCCACAACTATATTACATTTATTAACCCCTAATCTGCCATGCCAACGTCGCCGCCACTATAATAAAGTTATTAACCCCTAAACCTAAGTCTAACCCTAACACCCCCCCTAACTTAAATATAATTTAAATACATCTAAATACATTTACTAGTATTAACTACATTATTCCTATTTAAAACTAAATACTTACCTGTTAAATAAACCCTAAGCAAGCTACAATATAACTAATAGTTATATTGTAGCTAGTTTAGGATTTATTTTTATTTTACAGGCAGCTTTGTATTTATTTTAACTAGGTACAATAGTTATTAAATAGTTATTAACTATTTAATAACTTCCTAGTTAAAATAAGTACAAAAGTACCTGTAAAATAAACCCTAACCTAAGTTACAATTACACCTAACATTACACTATAATTAAATTAATTACCTAATTTAACTACAATTAATTACAATTAAATTAAATAAACTAAATTACAACAAAAAAACACTAAATTACAGAAAATAAAAAAGAAATTACAATTTTTTAAACTAATTACACCCAATCTAATCCCCCTAAAAACATAAAATAGCCCCCCAAAATAAAAAAAATTCCCTACCCTATACTAAATTACAAATAGCCCTTAAAAGGGCCTTTTGCGGGGCATTGCCCCAAAGTAATCAGCTCTTTTACCTGAAAAAAAAAATACAATACCCCCCAACATTAAAACCCACCACCCACATACCCAACCCTACTCTAAAACCCACCCAATCCCCCCTTAATAAAATCTAACACTAACTCCTTGAAGATCACCCTACCTTGAGACGTCTTCACCCAGCCGGGCCGAAGTCCTCCAAGAAGCCGGACAGAAGTTGTCCTCCAGACGGCAGAAGTCTTCATCCGATCCGTGCAGAAGAGGTCCTCCAGATGGCAGAAATCTTCATCCAGCCGGCATCTTCTATCTTCATCCTTCCAGCGCGAAGCGGGTCCATCTTTAATCCAGCCTACGCAGAGCATCCTCTTCCATCGACGTCCTAACAAAGAATGAAGGTTCCTTTAAATGACGTCATCCAATATGGCGTCCCTTCAATTCTGCCCGGCTTCTTGGAGGACTTCAGCCCGGCTGGGTGAAGACGTCTCAAGGTAGGGTGATCTTCAAGGGGTTAGTGTTAGGTTTGTTAAGGGGGGATTGGGTGGGTTTTAGAGTAGGGTTGGGTGTGTGGGTGGTGGGTTTTAATGTTGGGGGGGGGTATTGTATTTTTTTTTACAGGTAAAAGAGCTGATTACTTTGGGGCAATGCCCTGCAAAAAGCCCTTTTAAGGGCTATTTGTAATTTAGTATAGGGTAGGGATTTTTATTATTTTGTGGGGCTTTTATATTTTATTAGGGGGATTAGATTGGGTGTATTTAGTTTAAAAATTTGTAATTCCTTTTTTATTTTCTGTAATTTAGTGGGGGGTTTTCCGTAATTTAGTTTACTTAATTTAATTGTAATTAATTGTAGTTAGTTTAGGTAATTTAATTATAGTGTAGTGTTAGGTGTAATTTTAACTTAGGTTAGGGTTTATTTTACAGGTAAATTTGTACTTATTTTAACTAGGTAGTTATTAAATAGTTAATAACTATTTAATAACTATTCTACCTAGTTAAAATGAATGCAAAGTTGCCTGTAAAATAAAAATAAACCCTGAGATAGCTACAATGTAACTATTAGTTATATTGTAGCTAGCTTAGGGTTTATTTTATAGGTAAGTATTTAGTTTTAAAAAGGAATAATTTAGTTAATTGTAGTAATTTTATTTAGATTTATTTAAATTATATTTAAGTTATGGGGGTGTTAAGGTTAGGGTTAGACTTAGGTTTAAGGGTTAATACATTTAATATAGTGTTGGCGACGTTGTGGGCGGCAGATTAGGGGCTAATAAATGTAGGTAAGTGTCGGCGATGTTAGCGACGGCAGATTAGGGGTTAATAAAATGTAACTAGTGTTTGTGAGGCGGGAGTGCGGCGGTTTAGGGGTTAATACATTTATTAAAGTCGCTGCGATGTCCGGTCGGCAGATTAGGGGTTAAATAATTTTATTATAGTGTTTGCGTTGTGGGGGGGCCTCGGTTTAGGGGTTAATAGGTAGTTTATGGGTGTTAGTGTACTTTTTAGCACTTTAGTTAAGAGTTTTATGTTACGGCGTTAGCCCATAAAACTCTTAACTACTGACTTCTAAATGCGGTAGGAGTCTTGACAGGAGAGGGTGCACCGCTCACTTTCTCCAAGACTCGTAATACCGGCGTAAGGAAAATCCCATAGAAAAGATAGGATACGCAGTTGACGTAAGAGGATTTGCGGTATGCTCGAGTTGCGGAAAAAAAGTGAGCGGTACACCTATACCTGCCAGACTCGTAATACCAGCGGGCGTTAAAAAAGCAGCGTTGGGACCCCTCAACGCTGCTTTTTAACCCTAATGCAAGACTCGTAATCTAGGCGTAAGAGATTTAAGTTTATAGTTGTGTCCTTAATGAAGAATAGAAACGTGAATATAAAGGACATACTATCTCCAGGTTCAACCAATTTAGGGCCAGATTACGAGTGGAGCAGTTAACCGCAAGAGAAAATGGGTTTATCGCTGGTGTTTGCAAGCACCAGGTTTTTTGCTCGTATTACAAGTTGAAAGTAAATGCAATTGCCTGAGCACTATTGAAGTTAACGCTCGTCGGCATAGTGCATCCTCAGAGTTCTCGTTAACTGTTAATAATATGTATGATGTATATATAAATTGTGTGTGTAAATTATTATTGTTATTCTTTATTTATAAAGCGCCAACAGTTTCTGCAGAGCTGTCCATGTGTACAAAGATAAAAATACAACGGTAATACAATATAAGACAAAATTTAACAAACAAATACAGGAGGAATTGAGGGCCCTATTCTTGTGGGGACTTTAAATATAGATGGGTAGGAAGATGAGAAACAGGAAGTGGGGACTGCAAGGGTGAGAATGATGTTAGTGTGGAGTTAGATGAGGGCAACTATTAGGTAAGTGGAATTAATATGTTACTGAGTTGGGTGTTAGGCTTTCCTGAACAAAAAGATCTTAAGGGAGCTTTAAAGGAGGACAGCGAGAGGAAGTGCGTTCCTGAGGGTAGGTGCCGCACAAGAAAAATCCTGCAGTCTGGCATGAGGGGAGGTGATGGTAGAAGATACAAGGAGCATATTAATTTTTCTTTTATTACATACTTTTAAAGATATTTTTTCTTTTAGACTATTTCTTCCCAGATTATTTTGGTTATAAATATGATGCACTATAACTAGGCTGACCATATTGCCGCTTTAAGAAGGGACACATAAGAAAAATACATATGTCAGAGTTCTTATACAAAACATTTCTTTCAACAGCCCTAAAAACAGCCCTGACATATGTATTTTTCATATGTGTCCCTTTTTTAATGCGGCAATATGGTGAGCCTAACTATAACTATAAAAAAATTGCAAAACTGTTCATCACCCAATCATGTAGGTTTGATTGGATAATATTTATTAGTGTGAAGGCCAAGTTAGAAAACCTGTCACCACTTTTGGAAAAGGCAAATCCATACACTTTCCTTACACTGTGAGCCCTGTGCTGCATATAAAAGAGCCTTGTTTGAACATGTTTAAAAACGGTCAAGTTAAAGCTGCTTATTATAAGGCTTTATTGCTTATTGGTTGATAAGCAGATATCTCACTGCTCTATTATTTTCCTTAAAGGGATACTAATCCCAATTTTTTTCTTTCATGATTCGGATAGGGCATGCAATTTTAGGCAGCTTTCTAATTTACTTCTTTTATCAATTTGTCTTCGTTCTCTTGCTATCTTTATTTGAAAAAGCAGGAATAAAAGCTTTGGAGCCGGCCCGTTTTAGGTTGAGAACCTGGGTTGCGCTTGCTGATTGGATGGCTAAATTCAGGCACCAATCAGCAAGCCGTATCCAGGGTACTGAACAAAAAATAGGCCGGCTCCAAAGCTTTCATTCCTGCCTTTTCAAATAATGATAGCAAGAAAACGAAGAAAAATTGATAATAGGAATAAACTTGAAAGTTTCTTAAAATTGCATGCTCTATCTGAATCAGGAAAGAAAAAAATTGGGTTCAGTATCCCTTTAAGTAAAAAACATTTTAAAATACATAACACTGTTCAGGCCTGAATAAATTGCCTGCATTTTGCCTGCATGTTTGTGATGTTATTTCAACACCACAATGGATTTTTTTTTTGTTTATTAGATTTTTGGCTAGTAAATATTAACCCTTTCCCACCGTTAGGATGCTCCATGCCGTCCTAACTGTGCTGGGCTTTAGCTGTACAGATTCCAAAGTCGCTTGTTGAATGGGATCGTGGCCTTGAGGGGGAGCCTAGCATCATAGGCACTCCCCCCTGGACACAATCCCATCATTGAAATCACGCAATCGCATGAACGATCATGTTATTTCAATTTGTTTACATCGTAACGTTGTTCTTATGTAGACAAATTACTCCCATCAGGAAAGGGTTAAAGTGTTTTTTTCCTCATAATAAAATTTTTCCCTCTGCACATGATAGTTTAAAATTAAATATCTAAAGAGTCACAAGAGATTGCTATGAAAGATTATTTATTTTATACTTATTGTTCAAGGAATATAACTAAGACTTGAGATATGTATTCCAATAATCAGTCTGGATATTAGAGAGCAGCTTCTCAAACCTGGCCACAGTTTGCAAAATATCTGTCAGGAAAAAGTCATGGGTTGACACACAAGGCTAAAAAATGTCTAACAATGATCTATTCTCTTTTCTGGATTAGTTTATTCTCAATTCTTAAGTAATTAGCAACATACACACAGTGATAGGACATTTTTCATGGCACTCATGTATCTATAGTACACAATTATGACAAAAACATCATCCTAATTATTAAAGGGACAGTCTACACCAGAATTTTTATTGTTTTAAAAGATAGATAATCCCTTTATTACTCATTCCCCAGTTTTGCATAACCAACAGTTATAATATACTTTTAACCTCTGTGATTATCTTGTATCTAAGCCTCTGCAAACTGCCCCTTTATTTCAGTTCTTTTGACAGACTTGCAGTTTAGCCAATCAGTGCCTGCTCCCAGATAACTTCACGTGCACGAGCACAGTGTTATCTATATGAAATACGTGAACTAACACCCTCTAGTGGTGAAAAACTGTTAAAATGTATTCTGAAAAGAGGTGGCCTTCAAGGTCTAAGAAATTAGCATATGAACCTCCTAGGTTAAGCTTTCAACTAAGAATACCAAGAGAACAAAGCAAAATTGGTGATAAAAGTAAATTGGAAAATTGTTTAAAATGAAATGCTCTATCTGAATCATGAAAGTTTATTTTGGCCTAGACTGTCCCTTTAAGTGCACAGTTAGGGCAAGATTACAAGAAGGGGTCAATTTATCATTGTGCGAACTAACATGATACGAAGTAGCCTATCTTGTCCTCCGCACATTGATAAATGCCGACACCATACACTGTCAGCATTTATCATTGCACCAGCAGTTCTGGTGAACTGCTGGTGCAATACCGCCCCCTGCAGATTGGCCCGATCAGGCTGATTGCTATCCGCCACCTCAGAGGTGGCGGATGAGTTAAGAAGCAGCGGTCTTAGGACCGCTGCTTCTTAACTTCCGCTTCAGGCAGAACTGAAGCGGATTGGGTCAGAAGCAGCATCCGCTGCTTCATAAATCAACCCTGTGGAGCGCTATTTAACTCTCCTGCTTGAGTGTTAACAGCGGTAGAAGTTAGCTTTTTGCTCTTGTATTATTAGTAGAAAGTAAAGAGTTTTCGCTTGCGCGCTAACCCGATAAATGATAAAAAGACGAAATTAGAATATCGCGTGCACATTGACATATTCCCCCATAGAAATCAATGGAGCAAAAAAAGTGGAAAAACAAACAATCAGCCTACTCGCGCGCAAACATGATCACATTTAGCCTATTGTGTGCATTGTTGCACCTGAGACATCATGTATTTCCAAAACTATCTAAATTCATTAAAATTATGGTGGAGATAAAAGTATGAGATTTAAATCCTCCATATCGCAAAAGTAAATCAATAGAATTTATTGCATGACCAATTTGCACATTTAGGCAAGTATCCCCGCTTGTGTTCAACCCAAATAAAAAATCCATATACATTGTTACCAATGCACCAGAGGATTCTGGGTAAGATATGCAACCTAGGGGCGCGATCAAATATACGGCGCAGGTTTCGGCGCAAGCGTGGGAACCTACGCCACCCATAATTTCACTTCGCAAATCGGGGTATTACATAAACCCTGCCGGCAGTTCATAAAGTGCAGTAAGTTGGATAAACTAGCGATGTCCAGAAATGTGCGTAAGTACAAATTTCTGGAGTCGCCAGTGACTTACGGCACTTTAGAAACTGCCGGCGCCTAAGAAAAGTAAAGAAAATAACAAATCTCCCGTAAAAGTCTAACACGCCAACCAAAAATAAGCCCGACACGTAAAACCCCTATATCCACAATCCCCCCTCTCATTACTAATATTAAATGTATTAACCCCTAGACCGACAACACTCCACAACACAATATGCCTATTTAAACTATTAACCCCTATATCCGCCATCAAACGCACACCGCAAGTAATAACTCAATTATTAACCCCTAAACCGCCATAGCCCACATAGCCTATTAAATGTATTAACCGCTAATATGCCGCCGCCATAATAAAGTTATTAACCCCTAAACCTAAGTCTAACCCTAACCCTAACACCCATTACTTACCTATAAAATAAACCCTAAGATAGCTACAATATAATTAATAATTACATTGTAGCTATTTTAGGATTTATTTTTATTTTACAGGCAAGTTTGTATTTATTTTAACTAAGAAGAATAGTTATTAAATAGTTATTAACTATTTAATAGCTACCTAGTTAAAATAAATACTAATTTTCCTGTAAAATAAATCCTAACCTAAGTACAAAAAAAAAAAAACACTAAATTACAGAAAATAAAGAAAATTACAAGAAGTTTAAACTAATTACACCTAATCTAAGCCCCCTAATAAAATAAAAAAGCCTACCCTATACTAAATTACAAATAGCCCTTAAAAGGGCTTTTTGCGGGGCATTGCCCCAAAGTAATCAGCTCTTTTACCTTTAAAAAAAGAAATACACCCCCAATATTAAAACCCACCACCCACACACCCAACCTTACTCTAAAACCCACCCAATCTCCCCTTAATAAAACCTAACACTAACCCCTTGAAGATCACCCTACCTTGAGCCGTCTTCACCCAGCCGGGCAGAAGTCTTCATCCGATCCGGGCAGGAGTCTTCATCGAATCCGGGCAGAAGAGATCCTCCAGACGGGCAGAAGTCTTCATGCAAGCGGCATCTTCTATCTTCTTCCATTCGACGAGGAGCGGCTCCATCTTGAAGACATCCGACGCGAAGCATCCTCTTCGTTCGGCGTCCAACTGAAGAATGAAGGTTCCTTTAAATTACATCATCCAAGATGGCGTCCCTTCAATTCCGATTGGCTGATAGAATTCTATCAGCCAATCGGAATTAAGGTAGGAAAAATACTATTGGCTGATGCAATCAGCCAATCGGATTGAAGTTCAATCCGATTGGCTGATCTAATCAACCAATAGGATTGACCTCGCATTCTATTGGCTGTTCCAATCAGCTGAGGTGTTGCATATTTAATTTGCATTTCTTACCCAGAATCCTCTGGTGCATTGTTAACAATGTATATGGAGTTTTTTTTTGGGGGGGTGAAGACAAGTGGGGATACTTGCCTAGATGTGCTAATTGCCTATGCAATCATTTCTATTGATTTACTTTTGCGATATGGAGGATTTTTATCTCATGCTTTTATCTCCACCATAATTTTTATTAATTTTTATTAAGTAAATTAAGTATTTTGAAGCAAAAAGCTGAGATGTTGCATATCTAATTTGCATATCTTACCCAGAATCCTATGGTGCATTGGTAACAATGTATATGAAGGGGTTTTTTTGGGTGAAGGCAAGCGGGGATACTTGCCTAGATGTGCTAATTGCCTATGCAATCATTTCAAAACTATCTACATATACATAGTGCTTGTGTAAATGTAATCAGATTGTAACAATACACATAATCTAGCAACATTGACCAAACTCCTTAAATAAGTATGTTCTGTAAAAACAGAAAAAAACATGTAATTAGCAAGTACAGTACTTATAATTAGTATGTTCTGTCGGAACAGAAACTTTATTGCCTGTATTAAAGGGACAGTCTACACCAGAATTGTTATTGTTTTAAAAGATAGATAATCCCTTTTTTTACCCATTCCCTAGTTTTGCATACCTCTGTGATTATCTTGTATCTAAGCCTCTGCAGACTGCCCCTTTATTTCAGATCTTTGACAGACTTGCAGTATAGCCAATCAGTGATGGCTCCCAGGTAACTTCACGAGTACAGTGTTATCTATATGAAAAACATGAACTAACACCCTCTAGTGGTGAAAAACCTGTTAAAATGCATTCTTAAGAGGCGGCCTTCAAGGTCTCAGAAATTAGCATATGAACCTCCTAGGTTAAGCTTTCAACTAAGAATACCAAGAGAACAAAGAAAAATTGGTGATACAAGTAAATTGGAAACATGTTTAAAATTACATGCCCTATCTGAATCATGAAAGTTTTTTTTTTGGACTAGACTGTCCCTTTAAAGGAAAGGTAAAGTCCAAAGTAAATTTTCATGATTCAGATGTAATTTTAAAAAACTCCAATTTACTTTTATCCTCAAATTTGCTTTGTTCTCTTAGTATTCTTAGTTGAAAGCTAAACCTTGGTAGGCTCATATGCTAATTTCTAAGCCCTTGACGGCCGCTTCTTATCTAAATACATTTGACAGTTTTTTACAGCTAGATAGCTTTAGTTCATGTGTACCATATAGTCAGCAGTTATTGCCAGGAATGCAAGTCTGTCAAAAGATCTGAGATAAGGGGGCTGTCTGCAGAAGCTTAGATTCAAGTAATCATAGAGGTAAAAAGTATATTTCTATAAAAGTGTTGGTTATGCAAAACTGGGGAATGTTAAATAAAGTGATAATCTATCTTTATAAACAACATTTTTTTGAGTTTACTGTCCCTTTAAGTTACAAATAATTAGGATTGGAGATAACCACCAAATACTGTATACTGCCATTGCTTTATGCAAAGTGACTTTAGATCAGAGGTTGCTCTTTGTGAAATATGCATTAGAGGAAGAGGTTTGCAGTGTATATAGAGACACTAGCTGCACAGAGGTATTTTCTGTAGATCTACCCTCTGTTACATTTTATATAAGAGGGAACAGACATGTTAGACTCCATAAAAATAACTGTTCAGCTATAGCAGTGTGAATTATGATCAACAAATGTTAAATGAGTAACAAAAATCTCTTCTACTATAGCCACTTTCTAATACACCTCAGACACAGGGGCATATCTATCAAGCTCCGTACGGAGATTAAAGCCCCGTGTTGGCTCGCCAGAAACACCAGTTATGAAGCAGCGGTCTAAAGACCACTGCTCCATAACCTGTCCACCTGCTCTGAGCAGGCGGACAGACATTGCCACAATTCAACCCGATTGAGTATGATCGGGTTGATTGACACACGCCCATTGGCCGTGAATCTGCAGGGGGCGGCGTTGCACCAGCAGCTCACAAGAGGGACAGCCTCTGTTTGTCACCCAGTATAATTCTAATCATAAGGCTGTCAGCAGAGTTTTGAAAAAACAGTGACCCATTCTAATGAGGGACCCCATTTAAAAAAAAAATATCCCCACAACCGAGATTGGTATACAGGAAAGTGCCAATGCTAAAACAAAAACTTGCACCGAGTAAAGTGGTGATGTCTGAGAAAATCATAAATAATAACAAAAAGAACAAAAATTCGACTTGTCCAACTTCACTCGGCAAAAAAAGGTATATTTAAGTGTGGCAAAAAACTGTGCTACATGTGCAAATGTATTGCACATGGATGCACTAGTTTAACATTTCATACCACAGGGGAGTTTTTCCCCATCAGAGGGAGACTATCTTGTGACTCTATCTATGTTATATATGCACTCACATGTGAATGTGTGATGCAGTACGTAGGCCGCACCTGTAGGAAAATCCGAGTCAGATAAAGTGAGCACCTCAGGAATATGACACACAAGTCACTAAAACATATTGTGTCCTGACATATTTGTCAGGAACACCATCCGGGAAATTGCAAGTTAAGAATAACTCCTTTAGAAAGTACCACCCCTAATCGTCATTACAATAGGTGTCAGGTTAGGAAATGTCCAGAAGAAGACCCAAATGGTAGGGCGAACTTAAGCAACACCCTTGCACTCTGACTTTAATCCAGGACGTGACCCCACGACAACCTCCAAAAAACAA
The DNA here is from genome assembly GCF_027579735.1 of Bombina bombina. Taxonomy (NCBI): domain Eukaryota; kingdom Metazoa; phylum Chordata; class Amphibia; order Anura; family Bombinatoridae; genus Bombina; species Bombina bombina. The sequence continues at coordinate 368,842,052 of NC_069500.1, forward strand.
AGTACTCACGATATGGAGCAGGGTTAGCCTGTGCCAAAGTAATTCATGATATCAGCCAGATAGACTTCTGAATAAGGAACTGGTTTCAGGAAATGTCTTCCACAGTATCAGGAGAGCAGGGATAGTCCACTTATACTCAGACAGAAGAAGGGTAATACAGGAAACAGTTAATAATGCAGGAGTAGGTCATTTGTTATCAGGCAGTCTGAAGGTTAACACTGTGTAGACAGTCTTTGCAGAGTATGCAACAGGTAATCAGGCAGTTTGAGGGTTAACACTGAGTAGACAGTCTTTGCAGAGTATGCAACAGGTAATCAGGCAGTTTGAGAGTTAACACTGTGTAGACAGTCTTTGCAGAGTATGCAACAGGTAATCAGGCAGTTTGAGGGTAAACACTGTGTAGTTAGAACTTGCAGAATTAACAACATGTAATCAGGTAGTTTGAAGGTTAACACTGTGTTGTCAGAACTTGCAGAGATAGCAACAGGTAAGCTGGTAGTTTGAAGGTTAACACAGATTAATCAGTACTTGTTGAGATTGGCAACAGGATATCATGCAGTTTGAAGGTTTACACTGAATAATTGTATTTGCAGAGTTTGGAAACAGGTAAACATGCAGATTGAAGGTTTCACAGAAATAACAGTATTTGAATAGTTTGGCAGTACACAGAGTAGTCTGAATATTCAGGGTTTGCAGCAGGTAAACAGGAAGTTTGAAAGTTTCACAAAACAAACAGTACTTGCATTGTTTGGAGACAGGTAATCAGGAGGTTGAAGGTTAATCCAGCATAGTAAATCCTTGAAGAGATTGGCAACAGAAAAGCAGCAGTTAGAGAGATTCCTCAGCGAAATCCTATCAGAAGCCAAAAAGTTAACAAACAAACTGGCACTGGAGAAATAGGAAGCCAAGAATAAAAAGCCTGGTTGTGACATCATCAGGAAGGGGTGGCTCAGACACCTGTCAATCAAGCACACAGAGAGGACTGCAGAGCTTCCCAGCAGCCGAGCGTGACAGTGCCCCCTCCTCAAGGACCCCTCCGGGGGACCCGACCGGGCCTGGCAGGGTATTTCTTGTGAAAAGACTTGACAAGAGCTGGAGCATGAACATGAGAGGCCGGTTCCCAAGATCGTTCAGAGATAGGATAACCCTTCCAATGGACCAGGTAGTACAGCCAATTGCCCGTAGCTTGGAATCGAGAATCTGGATGACTTCAAACTCAGAAGTTCCCTCTACGGAAAGTGGAGGAGGTGGTTTACTCTTGATAGAGTACCGATTGTAGATGACTGGCTTGAGTAGGGAGACATGAAACACTGGATGGATCTTGAGAGTCTTGGGTAAGGCCAGGCGGTATGCAGAAGAACAAACTTTGGAAACAATTTGAAAAGGTCCAATGTACTTAGGACCCAACTTGGTATAAGGTTGTTTTAGACGTATGAATCTGGTGGATAAAAATACTCTGTCTCCAGTACGAAGTAAAGGAGCCTTGCATCTTCTGCGATCAGCATATTTCTTATGTCTTAAGGAAGAAGAGAGTAGATTTTGACGAATGAGTTGCCAGTGATTACTGAGATTTTTCGCTATACGATCTGCTCCAGGGACTTCAGTAGAACTGGTAATCATAGGAAAGGTTCTAGGTTCAAATCCATAAGCTGCCTTAAAGGGAGAGGTCTGTAATGAGGCGTTATAACGTGAGTTGTGAGCTAATTCCGCCAAAGGCAATAACTGAGACCAGTTGGAGTGGTGATGGTCTACATAATGTCTTAGAAAAGATTCCAAGGCTTGATTTACACGCTCAGTCTGTCCGTTGGATTGAGGATGGTGTGCAGTAGAAAGTGATATGTTGATTCCGAAGTGTTTACAAAAAGACCTCCAAAATTTGGAAACAAATTGGACTCCACGATCTGAGACTATGTCAGTGGGAAAACCATGTAAACGAGATATATGTAGAAAAAAGAGTTCAGAAAGTCTTTGAGCTGAAGGCAAGCCTGGAAGAGGTATGAAGTGAGCAGACTTGGAGAACCGATCCACCACTACCCAAATGGTCGTATTTCCAGCAGAAACAGGAAGATCTGTAACAAAGTCCATGGATAAGTGAGACCAAGGGTAATGAGGAATAGGAAGAGGGTGTAATAGACCAAACGGTCAATGAGAAGATTGTTTGTTCGAAGCACAAGAACTACAAGCAGCAATATAATCCTTAACATCCCTCCTCATAGTGGACCACCAAACATGCTGCTTCAGTTTCCACAATGTATTGGTTATTCCCGGATGACCTGCTGAAATGTTGTCATGAGCCCAACGTAGAAGCTTAAGACGTAATCCTTTGGGTACATACAGGATACCAGAAGGTAGTTTGCAAGAAGATGGTACCCGGACTTGAGCAGCATGTAAAGCCTGTACTGGAAAAGAGGATACTTGAGCCAAAACTTTGACTGGACGTAGTATAGGTTCTGAATCCAATGGAGAAGGTTCAGAAGATTGGAACTGCCTAGATAAAGCATCTGCCTTGGAATTTTTTGAACCAGGAACATAGGAAAGTACAAAATTAAACCTGGAGAAGAACAAGGCCCACCGAGCCTGACGAGGATTGAGACGTGTAGCTGTTTGGAGGTATAAAAGATTCTTGTGATCTGTCAGAATGAAAAAAGGTTGACTGGTACCCTCTAACCAATGCCTCCATTCATCCAAAGCTAATTTTATAGTCAAAAGCTCCTTATTGCCCACATCATAATTTAACTCGGCAGGATTGAATTTTTTTGAAAAGAACACCACAGGATGTATCTTGCTGGTAGTCGGATCACGTTGGGAGAGAACAGCTCCAGCTGCTATAGAGGAAGCGTCAACCTCCAAAATAAACTGGAAATCAGGAATTGGATGACTGAGAAGAGGTGCAGAAGAAAAGGCTGATTTTAGCGTTTCAAAAGCCTGTACTGCCGAAGAGGACCAGTTCTTACAATTTTGCCCTTTCTTAGTAAGAGAAGTGAGTGGAGATGTGATGTCAGCAAAGTTCTTTATAAACTTTCTATAGTAATTGGCAAAGCCAAGAAACCTCTGCAGGGATTTGAGAGTAGTTGGTCTGGGCCAGTCCTTGATAGCCGACAGTTTAGCAGGATCCATCTCAAAACCTGATTCAGAAATGATATACCCCAAAAAGGGGATGGAACTCTGATGAAAAGAGCATTTCTCCAATTTAGCGAACAGGGAATTGTCTCGTAACCTCTGAAGAACCAGTCTTACATGATGTACATGTTCCTGTAATGTTTTCGAATAGATTAGAATGTCATCAAGGTAAATGATAACAAATTGATTTAGATAATCTCTGAAGATTTCGTTGACAAAGTGCTGAAATACTGCTGGTGCATTGCACAATCCAAATGGCATTACTAGATACTCGTAGTAACCAAATCTAGTGTTAAATGCCGTCTTCTATTCGTCTCCTTTGCGGACTCTGACCAGATTGTAGGCCCCACGGAGATCTAACTTGGAAAAAATAGAAGCACCTTGAAGACGATCGAATAACTCAGAAATGAGCGGCAGAGGATAGCTGTTTTTGACAGTAATCTGATTCAAGGCTCGATAATCAATACAGGGACGAAGACCTCCATCTTTTTTCCCAATGAAGAAAAAACCTGCACCCACAGGTGAAGAGGAAGGACGAATGAATCCTCTGGCTAAGTTGTCCTTTATGTATTCCTTAAGAGAGACATTTTCTTGATGAGAGAGGGGATAGGTCCTTCCCTTAGGTAGAGGAGCCCCGGAATACAATTTGATAGGACAGTCAAATATCCGGTGTGGAGGTAACGTCTCAGCCTCTTTTTTAGAAAACACATCACAAAAGGCATGATAGTAATTGGGCAATGATTCAGGAACTTCCACCATAGCTACGACAGGACAGGATGGTTTAGAGGGATTTTGCAGGCAATGTTTGAAACAGGTAGTTCCCCAGGAAATAAGTTCTCCTTTAGACCATGAGAAAACTGGATCATGAAGCTGCAACCAAGGTAACCCCAGAATCAATGGTATGTGGGGAAAAGAAATTACATCAAAACGAATAATTTCAGTAAGAAGTATGCCCACAGTCAAAAGAAGAGGAATGGTAGAATGTTGTATGATACCAGTACCTAGAGGCTGTTCACTGACAGTAGTTACCTTAATTAACTGTTTCTTGGCATGAAGAGGAATCCTGAGAGAGTCAGCAAAGTTTGAATCAATGAATACTCCAGCAGCTCCAGAATCGATGAGAGCTTGAGCTCGAAACTTGGTGTTTCCAAAAGAGATAGTTACAGGAACAAAAAGTTTAGAATTGAGGGAAGACATGGGATTCTGGCTTAACTCTGTCCGTCTATCAAAAGTTAAGCCTTAGCTTTTACTGGCCGGATAGGACAGTCCTTCAGTAAATGTCCTTTGGTACCACAATACAGACAGAACCCAAGAGCACGCCTTCTATGGCGTTCAGCTTCTGACAATTTAATAGCTCCTACTTCCATGGGTTCCACAGACTCAGGAGATTGGGAATTATTATTAGAAAGACTTGAGGTTCGAATAGGAGGATGAAAAGAAGATTTAACAAAGGATCTACGATTCCTATCTCTCTCCTGAAGACGTTCAGAATGCTGGGCGTCAAGAGTAATACATAAATTGATAAGACCCTCCAATGAATCAGGGAGTTCCCGAAATACAAGTTCATCCATAAGGCGTTCGCAAAGTCCTTTGCGAAAGACTGCCCGTAAGGCTCCATGGTTCCAATCAGTTTCTGCGGCTAAAGTCCTGAATTCAATAGCATATTGAGCTACCGAAAGGGATCCCTGTCTCAGATCCAACAATCCTGCCTCAGCAGCTGCAGACCGCCCAGGCTTGTCAAAAACAGAAGAAAAAATGGACACAAATAATTCCACATCCTGTAGTAATGGATCATTCTTCTCTAAAAGAGGGGACACCCAGGCTAGAGCCTTATCCTTCAAGAGAGAAATAATAAAGGTGATTTTGGAAGTAGAATTGGAAAAAACTTGAGGATTGTTTCTGAAGTGTAAACGACACTGATTAAGGAATCCACGGCATTCTTCAGGATTACCGGCATATTTATCTGGAAGTGGGATTCGTGGTATATTCTGTCCAACAGTTTGAGGTGGATTAAAGACAGCATTGGTGCTAGTAGCAGTGGCAGCAGGAGTCACCGTCGCTTGAGAAGGAGCGGAGAGGTTATGTAGCAGAGCAGTAATCTGGTCAAGCTTGGAATCCAAAGATTGCAAATGAGCAGAATGATATCCTAGAAGTTGCCCTTGTAGAGCCACAGCCCTGGATAACTCGTCAGGGTCCATATTATGGCCAGTTTGTACTGTCAGGTTAGGAAATGTCCAGAAGAAGACCCAAATGCTAGGGCGAACTTAAACAACACCCTTGCACTCTGAGTTTAATCCAGGATGTGACCCCACGACAACCTCCAAAAAACAAAGTACTCACAATATGGAGCAGGGTTAGCCTGTGCCAAAGTAATTCATGATATCAGCCAGATAGACTTCTGAATAAGGAACTGGTTTCAGGAAATGTCTTCCACAGTATCAGGAGAGCAGGGATAGTCCACTTATACACAGACAGAAGAAGGGTAATACAGGAAACAGTTAATAATGCAGGAGTAGGTAATTTGTTATCAGGCAGTCTGAAGGTTAACACTGTGTAGACAGTCTTTGCAGAGTATGCAACAGGTAATCAGGCAGTTTGAGAGTTAACACTGTGTAGTTAGAACTTGCAGAATTAACAACATGTAATCAAGTAGTTTGAAGGTTAACACTGTGTTGTCAGAACTTGCAGAGATAGCAACAGCTAAGCTGGTAGTTTGAAGGTTAACACAGATTAATCAGTACTTGTTGAGATTGGCAACAGGATATCAAGCAGTTTGAAGGTTTACACTGAATAATTGTATTTGCAGAGTTTGGAAACAGGTAAACATGCAGATTGAAGGTTTCACAGAAATAACAGTATTTGAATAGTTTGGCAGTACACAGAGTAGTCTGAATATGCAGGGTTTGCAGCAGGTAAACAGGAAGTTTGAAAGTTTCACAAAACAAACAGTACTTGCATTGTTTGGAGACAGGTAATCAGGAGGTTGAAGGTTAATCCAGCATAGTAAATCCTTGAAGAGATTGGCAACAGAAAAGCAGCAGTTAGAGAGATTCCTCAGCGAAATCCTATCAGAAGCCAAAAAGTTAACAAACAAACTGGCACTGGAGAAACAGGAAGCCAAGAATGAAAATCCTGGTTGTGACATCATCAGGAAGGGGTGGCTCAGACACCTGTCAATCAAGCACACAGAGAGGACTGCAGAGCTTCCCAGCAGCTGAGCATGACAATAGGTTCACCAAACCTAGACAAAGGGAGACCTTTTGGATTTACAGATTCCAAACTCTGTTTCCTTTAGGTCTCAATGAAGTGTTTTGGTGTAATTATAGGTTGGACTTCTCTTTTTTTCAGTCTCAGAAGTGGCCTTGTTGTGAGTATAATGAATAGAATGGGCTATTTATGGTTGCTTGTCCTGATTTCCTATTATGTGTGTGTATATATATTGTTTACTTTATTTGTACACCAGAATCTCAACACCAAATTGTTTCATCCACATATAACATTTGATATAATTTGTATAATTTTTGGGGGCCCATAATTGGTAATAAGTATTACATAATCTCTATATTATTACCTCCTTATATAGGGGTTTATTATTAGGTTACATGCTTAATCTTATGGTCACTATATTTAATTTTTGATCACGTTACTTCACACTAATATAGTGCCTATCTGACACTCACTTATTTATCACTTGGGTCGTACATTCGGTATGACCACTTTTTCACAATTCCATTAACATTTTATCTATCACATTACTGTGATCTGATATTTGCATTTATATCACTCGAGTTTATATTTAAATTGAGCATATTACACACACTTATCGCAATTAGCACGAGTATAACTGTCCACACATTAGTTTACACAAACCTTAGGATCGGTATTTGCTTTATTCATATTGCTGTTATAATTGTGCCACACAAACTCAACCAGTTTATGATGTCCCTTCTGTCATGATATATATATATATGTACATCACTCATATTGATCTGTCTCACACTTTTATAATGATATATCTACTCTATGTATACTACTGTGTTAACAACTTGTTAATCATGTAAATACTTACATATAATGATACGTCATAAGCACTGAACCAATCACTACGCATTTTGTGGGCGGAGTCTTGCTGCGTGTCACTGGTCCAGTGCTTGTAACGATGTGGGACATGAGTGTAATGGCGATCGTTGAACTGTATTTCAGTATATTACCCAACATGTAAGAAATCTAGTATTTATGCATCACACTATGGTATGGGACCCCCACAATATGAATTTATAAAACGTTTAATAGAGCATGTAACTTTCAACCGTAAAGCTCATTTGCATAGTGCCAGCAAACTGGTGCTCTCTGAAACTGAGTGATTAACACGGTGGCATTTGAAATCTGTCTTCAAAATGTATTGTTAATATTTCTACACACTTTGAGAGCAATCAACATAGATTGTTTGTATTTACATATTTCTTTTTGCTTCATTGTTTTGTATCTTTTAGTTAGATACAGGTGCAACAATTGGGTCTTGTTGAGACGAAGGGTTCTGATTGGGTTGTTTGATTATTGGAAGGGAAGGTGTTATATTTCACCTTTTGGTAGCATAGCCCTATATAAGGGGACTATTAACATTAATTTAATATGCCTGATGACACTGGAATAAGCATGAGTTGTTTTTAACTATGGTCTTTATATATTTTTTAATAAATCCATTTGGTATGTTTTAAACTCAGTGCTCTCTCAGTGTTTATCTCCCAGCCTACGCTACCAAGAGGGTTATCTGCCCTCTCGCTTTTCTCCACTGCAGATCCTGTGTTCCTGAGCCTCTGAAGTTCTAGTTACACCAGAGTTCATCTAGCTGGATTGCTGATAAAATCCAGCCTGCACCTACAGGCACAACTGAGTGCCATTGTCACATGTGAGTACCTTGTGTTTTCTCACTGTGCATGATACATCTTGCCCTATTGATTCACACATGCGGCGTGTTCTATCGTTTAGCTGTAGAGTCTCCACACCGCCCCTGGGGAAGTTAGAGTGCTGCCTTCCTGCTCCACCAAGTTGAAGATCCTGTGTTCCTGAATTAAGGACTATTTCATTGGTACCTGCTCTGGAGCTATAAGTATATAGCCATTAAGACTTTAACTCTTACATTACCTGGTGCTATTTGTGTTATAGCCTCCATACAGCTTCCTAATATAGACACTGTTGCCTATTTAATTATCGTTGTTAATTTTGCGTCACTGTTACCATTTGCATATTGACAGCAATACATATGGTCATATGTTCATTGTTCCACTACTAATATTTTTCACATTATTATCTCCTTTCTAGTGCCTCCTATAGGATATATATTAGCATTATATTTCCTTTATTTCATAAATTAAAATAATCCTAAATTACAATTAAAATTAAAAAACTAAAATTAATGTAAAATTATTAAAAATAAAAAAAGTCTAACGTAAAATAATAAACCAAATTATCAAAAATAAAAAAAAATTAAACCTAATCCCAATGAAAATAAATAAGCCCCCCAATATAAAAACACCCCCTAATCTAATTCTAAACTACCAATAGCCCTTAAAAGGGCCTTTTGTAGGGCATTGCCCTAAGTTAAACAGCTCTTTTACCTTTACAAAAAACTAAGCTCCCCTAAAAGTAAACCCCCCCAAATAAAAAAAAAAACTAACACTAAAAAATCCTAAACTAACCATTGCCCATAAAGGGGCATTTGTATGGGCATTGCCCTTAAAAGGGAATTCAGCTCTCGTACTGCCCTTTAAAGGGCATTCAGCTCATTTACCGCCCATTAAATCCCTAATCTAAAAAAAAAAAAAATGTAAAATATTTAAAAAAAGCTTACCCCCAGATAGGTACTCACGGTTCCTGAAGTTCGGCGGTGAAGTCTTCTTCCAAGCGGCGACCTCTTCTATCTTCATCCAGGACATCGGAATTGAAGACCAGTGACCGCGGAGCCAAGGAGCGTGGAGGATCCTCTTCGTACAATCACTGCCGTACACTGAATATTGAATGCAGGTCACGCGTTTAAATATGGCGTGCCTTGCATCATCTTTTTATATTTTTGTTTCTGGTAATTTTACAACAAATTACTAATTCTGAGATCATTCTGAGGCAAATAAAACAAAACAAAAGCTCTATTGCTGTGTAAAAGGAATGAAGCAAACATTCTTATTATTCTCTGTTTGTTCTCTGCAATTCATGGTAGCGAACAGGACCGTTTCTAGAGATTTTGACTCCCAGGGCGAAATTCCAAAATGACCACTCCCACGCACATTCTAAAGTGCAACCTTTTCCCGTCTACCTTCCATGTCTCACTGCAATTTAATTTTAATTTCAATCTGTAAATTCACACTTATACATACAACCACACTGTCTCATATATAGACACACACATATACACACACACAAACTCATGCACACAGACACTAGCGTAGGTAGTTGTGTCCCATAGTCTTCTGCACAGCGCACTAAGAATGAATTATAAAAACATTGATCTCACAAATATTGTTATGGGTAGCCAAAAAATTATTCCTGGTCTGAAACCAGCGAACATAAATCATTGGGAACTCTGAAGTGCTGACTTTACCAAGCTTCATTTATATGTGAGACTCTTGTGTAGTTTCTATGCTTGGTTTATCCTACACTGTAATCACTTCTGCACAAATACTCCATTGCATGGGCTAATCCTCCCAATTTGGTAAATTGTCCAAGAATATTTAATACTTATACTACTACTATACTACTACTACTGTAAGAATAATATGGGCATAACTAACCAGTTACACAGCACAACATACACGTTTAATTTCCATTGTAAATAAGTTGCACATAGTGAATTAAGTCTAATCATATCAGCCAGTGAAGAATGAACAAAGCATTGATGTATTCACTCTATTTCTATCCTCTTGTTTTAAAATGTTTCTTGTCTCTACCCTTGTTAATAACCTAATGCCACTGAAATCTGGTATGGTAGATATAGGCTTGCCCTGGCTAAAGAAACATAGTTCATCAATAAATTAGTGTCTGCAGCAGATTACATTTGAGTGTAGTTCAGGGCTGTTTCTAGATATTTTGGCTCCAGGTAGTTGTGTCCCATAGTCTTCTGCACAGTGCACTGAGTTAAGTATTACAGTAATGTAACAGTATTTTGTTAACTTAAACCGTTACCGGACTGAGTGTCCGGGGTTGTGCCGAAACTGGTGATAGGCAATTTCCGTAACTCCGCCCACTAATGTAAACACTGCACTTTATATAGTAAATAATAAACTTTTAAATATTCTGCCTCTTGGTATAAACAGCTAACAGCTAAATAATGTAAACACTGCCCTTTATATAGTAAATAATAAACGTCGAAATACACTGCCTCTCGAAGCTGTTAGCTGTTTATATCGAGAGGCAGTGTATTAAGTATATCAAGTGAAGTGTTTACATTAGTGGGCAGAGTTACGGAAATTGCCGATCATCTGTTTCGACTGATACTATACTAAATTACAAATAGCCCTTAAAAGGGCTTTTTTGTGGGGCATTGCCCCAAAGTAATCAGCTCTTTTACCTGTAAAAAAAGAAATACAACCCCCCCAACATTAAAACCCACCACCCACACACCCAACCTTACTCTAAAACCCAACCAATCCCCCCTTAAAAAAAAACTAACACTACCCCCTTGAAGACCACCCTACCTTAAGCCATCTTCACCCAGCCGGGCAGAAGTCTTCACCCGATCCGGGCAGAAGAGGTCCTCCAACTGGGCAGAAGTCTTCATCCAATCGGCATCTTCTATCTTCTTCCATCCAACGAGGAGCGGCTCCATCTTGAAGACATCCGACGCGGAGCATCCTTCCTGGCCGATGAATAACCGACGAATGAAGGTTCCTTTAAATGACGTCATCCAAGATGGCGTCCCTTCCATTCCGATTGGCTGATAGGATTCTATCAGCCAATCAGAATTAAGGTAGGAAAAATCCTATTGGCTGATGCAATCAGCCAATCGGATTGAAGTTCAATCCGATTGGCTGATCCTATCAACCAATAGGCCAATACGATTGAACTCGCATTCTATTGGCTGTTCCAATCAGCCAATAGAATGCGAGTTCAATCCTATTGGCTGATTGCATCGTATCAGCCAATCGGTTTGAAGGGACGCCATCATCGGCCAGGAAGGATACTTCAAGATGGAGCCGCTCCTCATCGGATGGAAGAAGATAGAAGATGCCGCTTGGATGAAGACTTCTGCCTGGCTGGAAGACCTCTTCTGCCCAGATCGGATAAAGACTTCTGCCCGGCTGGAGGACCTCTTCTGCCCAGATCGGATGAAGACTTCTGCCCGGCTGGAGGACCTCTTCTGCCTGGATCGGATGAAGACTTCTGCCTGGCTGGGTGAAGACGGCTCAAGGTAGGGTGGTCTTCAAGGGGGTAGTGTTAGGTTTTTTTAAGGGGGGATTGGGTGGGTTTTAGAGCAAGGTTGGGTGTGTGGGTTGTGGGTTTTAATGTTGGGGGGGTTGTATTTCTTTTTTTACAGGTAAAAGATTGATTACTTTGGGGCAATGCCCTGCAAAAAGCCCTTTTAAGGACTATTTCTAAATTAGTATAGGCTTTTTATTTTATTAGGGGGCTTAGATTAGGTGTAATTAGTTTAAACTTCTTGTAATTATTTTTTATTTTCTGTAATTTAGTGTTTGTTTTTTGTACTATAGTTTATTTTATTTTATTGTACTGTATTTCATTTTAGGTAATTGTAGTTAATTAATTTAATTTATTTAATGATAGTGTAGTGTTAGGTGTAATTGTAACTTAGGTTAGGTTTTATTTTACAGGTATATTTGTCTTTATTTTAACTAGGTAGCTATTAAATATTTAATAGCTATTGTACCTAGTTAAAATAAATACAAAGTTGCCTGTAAAATAAAAATAAATCCTAAAATAGCTATAATGTAATTATTAATTATATTGTAGCTGTCTTAGGGTTTATTTTATAGGTAAGTATTTAGTTTTAAATAGGAATAATTTAGTTAATAATAGTAATTTTATTTAGATTTATTTAAATAATAGTTGTTAGGGTTAGACTTAGGTTTAGGGATTAATAACTTTATTATAGTGGTGGCGACGTTGGCGGCGGCAGATTAGGGGTTAATACATTTAATAGGCTATGTGGGCTAGGCAGTTTAGGGGTTAATACTAGAATAGGTTTATTGCGGTGTGGGCTATGGTGGTTTAGGGGTTAATAGAGTTTATTAGTTATTTTAGTGGGGGATTGCGGTTGACAGGTAGATAGACATTGCGCATGTGTTAGCTGTTAGTTTATTTTTGCAGGCATTTTCAGGAGTTACGGTGCTCCCATACTCAGCGCAAGGCCTGCTACGGCTGCCTTTTATGGCGAGGTAAAAATGGAGTAAGATTTCTCCATTTTTGCCACGTAAGGCCTTGCACTGGATACCGATTTACGACACTGTCCCATGTTAGCCTATGGGAGTAAAAATTGCGAGCGACGGGTGAAATATACGAGCGTAACTTGTATGCTACGCCGTATATGTGATACCAAAACAGCTTTTGCGGCCGACGCTGCATATGTAATGTGGTCCCTAAACAGCAAACGAGTAATTACCCTGGGCAGCACTATTCATGTTCCTCCCTGCATACCCTGAAGCATGTGTAACTCATAAGTGTCCAGGAAAATATGGCCGAGGTGGCAACCCTAGTTTCAATTTTTACTCTTCCATCAAGGTCCCTTAAGCTCCTACCAGCAACCCGGCACTTCTGGGTCTCCACAATCATGTGCACTTGGCCACATTGCATGTAGAAGTAAACAAAGGGCAATTAGCTCCAAAAGTACCCCACCCATATGACAACACATGATCCGCAATATAGGGGCTAAAATAAGAAACACAACCATTAGAATATTCATTTACAATTGTAATTAAGTGTTTTGACATTTAAATGTGTGTATATATATATATATATATATATATATATATATGTACAGGTATATATATATAATAATAATAATATAAAATTACTAATAAATTGATATTAATGATAAAGATAAAACCCTGCATTTACAGACATTAGGAAATCATCATCAAAATTGAATGAATTAGCCATCTTGCAGAATCCTCCTTTATTCCTGTTTTAATATAATTTGTATAATTTAAAGTGATGTTGTTGCAATGATTCTTTTTCTATATTACTCTGGACTCCATAACTTGGTGTATTTATGAAAGTATTAGAGCTGAATTCTGAAGTATAAAATCACTGTATTGAATTAATATATTGTTTTTACATGAAAGTTCAATAAAAAATAGCTTTACTTTTATTTTCCCATTTGGGGCGCGATCCGATATAGATCGTAGTTTGCGGCGCAAGCAAGGGAACCCCCGCCGCCCGTAGTTTCAGCTCGCAACTCGAGCTATCACATATACGGCGCCGTCAGAGGCTAAAGTGCCGTAAGTCGGATAAACCAGCGATGTCCAGAAATCTGTGTAAGTACAAATTTCTGGAGTCGCCAGTGACTTACGGCACTTTAGAAACTGCCGGCGCCTACAAAACCTGACTAAGTTATAAAATCACCCGTACTGTCTAACACGCCTCCCAAACATAGCCCGACACGTCTAACCCTCTATCCGCTATCCCCCTCACTATCCTAACAATAAAAAATGTATTAACCCCTAAACCGCCGCTCCCGGACCCCTCCACCACCTACATTATCTATATTACCCCCTAATGTGAGCTCCTACCCTGCCGCCACCTACATTAACTACCCCCTAATGTGAGCTCCTACCCCGCCGCCACCTACATTAACTACCCCCTAATGTGAGCCCCTTACACCGCCGCCAGCTATATTAAAATTATTAACCCCTAATCTAATCCCCCTACCCCGCCGCCAGCTATATTAAAATTATTAACCCCTAATTTAATCCCCCTACCCCGCCGCCAGCTATATTAAAATAATTAACCCCTAATCTAATCCCCCTATACCGCCGCCAGCTATATTAAATACATTAACCCCTAATCTAATCCCCCTAAAGTAATTATCTCTATTACCAATAATAATAGTGCAGAATTATATAACATTATATTAGCCAAATATTATTTAAACGTAATTTCCCCTATTCATTTTTAAAAGAAAGCGCTGTTTCACAGACCCGCTCTCTGCTGAGCAGGTCTGTTATATTTCCTCAGCGCATCAGGCCAGCTGTATAGTCACAGCCTGGCCCGACCGCGCCATAAGACTAAGTGCAGCTCGCTCCTGTGACAGGAGCGAGCTGCACTTAGTCTTATGGCGCGGTCGGGCCAGGCTGTGACTATACAGCTGGCCCGATGCGCTGAGGAAATATAACAGACCCGCTCAGCAGAGAGCAGAGAGCGGGTCTGTGAAACAGCGCTTTCTTTTAAAAATTAATAGGGGAAATTATGTTTAAATAATATTTGGCTAATATAATGTTATATAATTCTGCACTATGTGCAGAATTATATAACATTATTTTTAAGGTTTACTGTCCCTTTAATATAGTTATTACATTATATATATTAAGTATATTAACCCTAATTATATTAGGGTTAATATAGTTAATATCGTTATTATATTATAAGTATAATAACCCTATCTAACTCTAACATCCCTAACTAAGTTCTTATTAAAATAAATCTAATTAATATTAATATTATTAATTAAAATATTCCTATTTAAATCTAAATACTTACCTATAAAATAAACCCTAAGATAGCTACAATGTAATTAATAATTACATTGTAGCTATTTTAGGGTTTATATTTATTTTACAGGTAACTTGGTATTTATTTTAACTAGGTACAATAGCTATTAAATAGTTAATAACTATTTAATAGCTACCTAGTTAAAATAATTACCAATTTACCTGTAAAATAAATCCTAACCTAAGTTACAAATACACCTACACTATCAATAAATTAAATAAACTACAAATATCTAAACTAAAATACAATTAAATAAACTAAACTAAATTACAAAAAAAAACAAACACTAAATTACAAAAAATAAAAAAAGATCAGCCAATCGGTTCAGCCAATCGGATTGAACTTGAATCTGATTGGCTGATTCAATCAGCCAATCAGATTTTTCTACCTTAATTCCGATCGGTTGATAGAATCCTATCACCCAATCGGAATTCGACGGACACCATCTTGGATGACGTCATTTAAAGGAACCTCATTCGTCGGGAAGTCGTGCCAGATGGATGTTCCACGTCAGAGGAGCGAAGAAAGAAGATTGAAGATGCCGTTTGGAAGAAAACTTCACCCCGATGAAGGACCTCTTCTTTGCCGCTTGATTGAAGACATCGCCCGGATGGAAGACTTCTTCTCTGCGCTTGATTGAAGACATCGCCAGATGGAAGACTTCTTCTTTGCCGCTTGGATGAAGACATCGCCGGATGGAAGACTTCTTCTCTGCCGCTTGATTGAAGACATCGCCGGGATTGGATGAAGAGTTCTGCCTGGCTGGGTGAAGACAAGGTAGGGAGATCTTCAGGGGGGTAGTGTTAGGTTTATTTAAGGGGGGTTTGGGTTAGAGTAGGGGTATGTGGGTGGTAGGTTGTAATGTTGGGGGGTGGTATTGTGGGGGTTTTTTTAAAGGAAAAAGAGCTGATTTCTTTGGGGCATGCCCCGCAAAAGGCCCTTTTAAGGGCTGGTAAGGTAATAGAGCTGTTAACTTTTTTAATTTAGAATAGGGTAGAGAAATTTTTTTAATTTTGGGGGGCTTTATTATTTTATTAGGGGGCTTAGAATAGGTGTAATTAGCTTAAAAATCTTGTAATCTTTTTTTATTTTTTGTAATTTAGTGTTTGTTTTTTTTGTAATTTAGTTTAGTTTATTTAATTGTATTTTAGTTTAGATATTTGTAGTTTATTTAATTTATTGATAGTGTAGGTGTATTTGTAACTTAGGTTAGGATTTATTTTACAGGTAAATTGGTAATTATTTTAACTAGGTAGCTATTAAATAGTTATTAGCTATTTAATAGCTATTGTACATAGTTAAAATAAATACCAAGTTACCTGTAAAATAAATATGAACCCTAAAATAGCTACAATGTAATTATTAATTACATTGTAGCTATCTAAGGCCTAGATTTAGAGTTGGGCGGTAGCCGTCAAAACCAGTTAGAGGCTCCTAACGCTGGTTTTTACCGCCCTCTGGTATTTGGAGTCAGTCATTAAAGGGTCTAACGCTCACTTTTCAGCCGCGACTTTTCCATACCGCAGATCCCCTTTGGTCAATTGCGTATCCTATCTTTTCAATGGGATCTTTCTAACTCCGGTATTTAGAGTAGTGGCTGAAGTGAGCGTCAGAAATCTAACGACAAAACTCCAGCCGCAGAAAAAAGTCAGTAGTTAAGAGCTTTCTGGGCTAACGCCGGTTTATAAAGCTCTTAACTACTGTGCTCTAAAGTACACTAACACCCATAAACTACCTATGTACCACTAAACTGAGGTCCCCCCACATCGCCGCCATTCGATTAAATTTTTTTAACCCCTAATCTGCTGACCGCCTGCTACGTTATACTTATGTACCCCTAATCTGCTGCCCCTAACACCGCCGACCCCTATATTATATTTATTAACCCCTAACCTGCCCCCCACAACGTCGCCGCCAGCTACCTACAATAATTAACCCCTAATCTGCCGCTCTGTAAACCGCCGCTACCTACATTATCCCTATGTACCCCTAATCTGCTGCCCCTAACACCGCCGACCCCTATATTATATTTATTAACCCCTAATCTGCTCCCCTCAACGTCGCCTCTACCTGCCTACACTTATTAACCCCTAATCTGCCGAGCGGACCGCACCGCTACTATAATAAAGTTATTAACCCCTAATCCGCCTCACTCCCGCCTCAATAACCCTATAATAAATAGTATTAACCCCTAATCTGCCCTCCCTAACATCACCGACACCTAACTTCAATTATTAACCCCTAATCTGGCGACCGAATCTCGCCGCTACTGTAATAAATGGATTAACCCCTAAAGCTAAGTCTAACCCTAACACCCCCCTAAGTTAAATATAATTTAAATCTAACGAAATAAATTAACTCTTATTAAATAAATTATTCCTATTTAAAGCTAAATACTTACCTGTAAAATAAACCCTAATATAGCTACAATATAAATTATAATTATATTATAGCTATTTTAGGATTTATATTTATTTTACAGGTAACTTTGTATTTATTTTAACCAGGTACAATAGCTATTAAATAGTTAAGAACTATTTAATAGCTAAAATAGTTAAAATAATTACAAAATTACCTGTAAAATAAATCCTAACCTAAGTTACAATTAAACCTAACACTACACTATCAATAAATAAATTAAATAAAATACCTACAATTACCTACAATTAAACCTAACACTACACTATCAATACATTAATTAAATACAATACCTACAAATAACTACAATTAAATAAACTAACTAAAGTACAAAAAATAAAAAAGAACTAAGTTACAAAAAATAATATTTACAAACATTAGAAAAATATTACAACAATTTTAAACTAATTACACCTACTCTAAGCCCCCTAATAAAATAACAAAGCCCCCCAAAATAAAAAAATGCCCTACCCTATTCTAAATTTAAAAAGTTCAAAGCTCTTTTACCTTACCAGCCCTGAACAGGCCCTTTGCGGGGCATGCCCCAAGAAATTCAGCTCTTTTGTCTGTAAAAAAACACATACAATACCCCTCCCCCAACATTACAACCCACCACCCACATACCCCTAATCTAACCCAAACCCCCCTTAAATAAACCTAACACTAAGCCCCTGAAGATCTTCCTACCTTATCTTCACCTCACCGGGTATCACCGATCGGTCCTGGCTCCAAAATCTTCATCCAACCCAAGCGGGGGCTGGCGATCCATAATCCTGCGGCTGAAGAGGTCCAGAAGAGGCTCCAAAGTCTTCATCTTATCCGGGAAGAAGAGGTGATCCAGACCGGCAACCATCTTGATCCAAGCGGCATCTTCTATCTTCATCCGATGAGGAACGGCTCCATCGTGAAGACCTCCAGCGCGGATCAATCTTCTTCCGACGACGTCCAACTGAAGAATGACGGTTCCTTTAAGGGACGTCATCCAAGATGGCGTCCCTCGAATTTCGATTGGCTGATAGGATTCTATCAGCCAATCGGAATTAAGGTAGGAAAATTCTGAAATCAGCCAATCAGAATCAAGTTCAATCCGATTGGCTGATCCGATCAGCCAATCAGATTGAGCTCGCATTCTATTGGCTGATCGGAACAGCCAATAGAATGCGAGCTCAATCTGATTGGCTGATCGGATCAGCCAATCGGATTGAACTTGATTCTGATTGGCTGATTCCATCAGCCAATCAGAATTTTCCTACCTTAATTCCGATTGGCTGATAGAATCCTATCAGCCAATCGGAATTTGAGGGACGCCATCTTGGATGACGTCCCTTAAAGGAACCGTCATTCTTCAGTTGGAAGTCATTGGAAGAAGATTGATCCACGCTGGAGGTCTTCACGCTGGAGCCGTTCCTCATCGGATGAAGATAGAAGATGCCGCTTGGATCAAGATGGATGCCGGTCTGGATCGCCTCTTCTTCCCGGATAGGATGAAGACTTTGGAGCCTCTTCTGGACCTCTTCAGCCGCAGGATTATGGATCGCCAACCCCCGCTTGGGTTGGATGAAGATTTTGGAGCCAGGACCGATAAGTGATACCAGGTGAGGTGAAGATAAGGTAGGAAGATCTTCAGGGGCTTAGTGTTAGGTTTATTTAAGGGGGGTTTGGGTTAGATTAGGGGTATGTGGGTGGTGGGTTGTAATGTTGGGGGGGGGGGGTATTGTATGTGTTTTTTTTTACAGGCAAAAGAGCTGAATTCTTTGGGGCATGCCCCGCAAAGGGCCCTTTTCAGGGCTGGTAAGGTAAAAGAGCTTTGAACTTTTTTTAATTTAGAATAGGGTAGGGCATTTTTTTATTTTGGGGGTCTTTATTATTTTATTAGGGGGCTTAGAGTAGGTGTAATTAGTTTAAAATTGTTGTAATATTTTTCTAATGTTTGTAAATATTTTATTATTTTTTGTAACTTAGTTCTTTTTTATTTTTTGTACTTTAGTTAGTTTATTTAATTGTAGTTATTTGTAGGTATTGTATTTAATTAATGTATTGATAGTGTAGTGTTAGGTTTAATTGTATTTATTTGTAGGTATTTTATTTAATTTATTTATTGATAGTGTAGTGTTAGGTTTAATTGTAACTTAGGTTAGGATTTATTTTACAGGTAATTTTGTAATTATTTTAACTATTTTAGCTATTAAATAGTTCTTAACTATTTAATAGCTATTGTACCTGGTTAAAATAAATACAAAGTTACCAGTAAAATAAATATAAATCCTAAAATAGCTATAATATAATTATAATTTATATTGTAGCTATATTAGGGATTATTTTACAGGTAAGTACTTAGCTTTAAATAGGAATAATTTATTTAATAAGAGTTAATTTATTCCGTTAGATTTAAATTATATTTAATTTAGTGGGGTGTTAGGGTTATGGTTAGACTTAGCTTTAGGGGTTAATAAATTTATTAGAGTAGCGGTGAGCTCCTGTCGGCAGATTAGGGGTTAATACTTGAAGTTAGGTGTCGGCAATGTTACGGAGGGCAGATTAGGGGTTAATACTATTTATTATAGGGTTATTGAGGCGGGAGTGAGGCGGATTAGGGGTTAATACATTTATTATAGTAGCGCTCAGGTCCGGTTGGCAGATTAGGGGTTAATAAGTGTAGTTAGGTGGAGGCGACGTTGGGGGTGGCAGATTAGGGGTTAATAAATATAATATAGGGGTCAGCAATGTTAGGGCAGCAGATTAGGGGTACATAGGGATAATGTAGGTGGAGGGGGTGTACGGAGCGGCAGATTAGGGGTTAATAATAATATTCAGGGGTCAGCGATAGCGGGGGCGGCAGATTAGGGGTTAATAAGTGTAAGGTTAGGGGTGTTTAGACTCGGGGTACATGTTAGAGTGTTAGGTGCAGACTTAGGAAGTGTTTCTCCATAGACAACAATGGGGCTGCGTTAGGAGCTGAACGCAGCTTTTTTACAGGTGTTAGGTTTTTTTTCAGCTCAAACAGCCCCATTGTTTTTTATGGGGGAATCGTGCACGAGCACGTTTTTGAAGCTGGCCGCGTCCGTAAGCACCACTGGTATCGAGAGTTGAAGTTGCGGTAAATATGCTATACGCTCCTTTTTTGGAGCCTAACGCAGCCATTCTGTGAACTCTAAATACCAGCTGTATTTAAAAGGTGCGGCCAGAAAAAAGCAAGCGTAGCTAACGCACCCCTTTGGCCGCAGAACTCTAAATCTAGGCGTTAGGGTTTATTTTATATGTAAGTATTTAGATTTAAATAGGAATATTTTAATTAATAATATTAATATTAATTAGATTTATTTTAATAAGAATTTAGTTAGGGATGATAGAGTTAGATAGGGTTATTATACTTAATATTTATATAATATGATAATGATATTAACTTTATTAACCCTAATATAATTAGGGTTAATATAGTTGATATATATAATATAATAACTATATTAACTATATTAACCCTAATATAATTAGGGTTAATATAGTTAATATAGCTGGCGGTGGTGTAGGGGAATTAGATTAGGTGTTAATCTATTTAATATAGCTGGCGGCGGTGTAGGGGGATTAGATTAGGGGTTAATACATATAATATAGCTGGCGGCGGTGTAGGAGGATTAGATTAGGGATTAATACATTTAATATAGCTGGCGGCGGTGTAGGGGGATTAAATTAGGGGTTAATACATTTAATATAGCTGGCGGCGGTGTAGGGGGATTAGATTAGGGGTTAATACATTTAATATAGTTGGCGACGGTGTAGGGGGATTAAATTAGGGGTTAATACATTTAATATAGCTGGCAGCGGTGTAGGGGGATTAGATTAGGGGTTAATACATTTAATATAGCTGGCGGCGGTGTAGGGGGATTAAATTGGGGTTAATACAATTAATATAGCTGTCGGCGGTGTAAGGGGCTCACATTAGGGGGAAGTTTAATATAGCTGGCGGCGGGGTAGGAGCTCACATTAGGGGGTATGTAATGTAGCTGGCGACGGTGTAGGGGGATCACATTAGGGGGTTATACTTTTAATGTAGGTGGCGGTGGGGTCCGTGAGCGGCGGTTTAGGGGTTAAATACTTTATTAGGGATTGCGGCGGGGGATCGCGGTTGACAGGTAGATAGACATTGCGCATGCGTTAGGTGTTAGGTTTTATTTAGCAGCTAGTTTAGGGAGTTACGGGGCTCCAAAAGACAGCGTAAGGCTTACTATGGCTGCATTTTGTGGCGAGGTGAAAATGGAGTAAGATTTCTCCATTTTCGCCACGTAAGTCCTTACGCTGTATATTAGATACCAAACTGCGCGGGTTTTATATACCTGTCTATGGCCCAAAAAACTACAGGCGAAGGCAGAACTATACAAGCGTAACTTCTAGGTTATGCCGTATATAGGATACCAAACCCGCACAAATTTTGGCGTCGCCGGCTTCTGCGGGCAACGCTGCATATCGGATCGAGGCCTTGATATTTGAGTTTTCCTGTTGAAACCTCCACTGATAATTCAAATACTGCAGACGCAGTATTGATTCTAGAAAAACTATTTATAGAAGACACAGCAGCTGAAATCAACCCCTTCCGGAGGGGTAGCAAGCCCATTTAAAAGGTTATTCCTGCAGCTGCTTTTAATAAAAGTTTTAACTCTCATCAGCTGCTTGCCTGAGTATATTTTCCCTAATTCACACTGAGGATATTTAAATGAATAGGACTGGCTTTCACTCACCAAAAATGCATTATTACAAAAGCATATTTTTTTATTTTTTTATTGTGATCAAACCATATGTCCTGGTTTTGGGCATTTCAGGATTTTTTATCTCAAAGTAAAAGCTACATTAACAATCTTCTGATTGGAAACAAATACAATTATATTGTCAGTTTAAATAGCAATCTGCTAACGTTGGATGCAAAAAATGAGGATTAAAAATAGTCAATGCAATGTTTTTTATTAAGGAAAATGTCAAACTGCTGCAACTTTAAATTTAAAGAGATACGACATACCACACTTGGTATATGCGAGTTTCATAACCCACCTAAATTGAAGCTGGCAATGAGGGTTACCATATTAGGTGTACCAGAAACTGACAATTAGGGGCCGATTTAAGAAAGTGCGAGTGGACATGATACGATGTAGCGTATCATGTCCGCCGCACATCGATAAATGCCGACAGCATATGCTGTTGGCATTTATCATTGCACAAGCAGTTCTTCTGAACTGCTTGTGCAATGCCGCCCCCTGCAGATTTAGCAGGGGGTGTCAATCAGCCCGATCGTATAGGATCAGGCGGATTGCTGTCCGCAGCCTCAGAGCAGGTTGAGCAGTGGTCTTTAGACAGCTGCTTCATAACTGCTGTTTCCGGTGAGCCTGAAGGCTCACGCAGAAAAAGGGGCATCAAGCTCCATTCGGAGCTTGATCATTTCGACCCCTAAGATTTAGAACATATGCTTAAAAATTCTGAAAGAATGTGAAATGGAGTCAGCGATCTTGATTCATTTTAGATTGAGGAATAAAAAGTAAAACTGCATCAGGGTAAACTGAGAAATGCCTGTATAACACCCCCAAAGTATTAAATGATTTTGATGCAGGCAACTCACTAATACAAAAGGCGTCAAAAAAGGGCTAATGCAAAGGCCGCCTTAAATAATTGAATTTTGTATATTGAAAAACAGATTTCCAAGGCTTCTAACAGCGGTGTTAATCTGTCTACGGTAATGGGTTCCCTAGAATACAAGTTTTTTTGCTCTAAGCGACCACAACCCATAACAATCCACCTATCCACAAAATCAATGGAATATTCTTGTAACTGAAAATGTCGCTAAAGAAAGATAAGGCAGCTAAGTGTGCCTGCACAGCCCCTTTACGCATACAGCGGCGGGCCCTCAGCTAAGATAACCAAGCCAATATTGTTACCTGTGAAGTCGTTGAAATAGACTGACCTGCAGAAAGACTCCCATCCCCTCCAGTGTTTAGTGTAAAAATGCCAGGTACTATTAGTGAGGGAAACTGATTAGGCAAAGCAGTAAAATCCAAGATCTCCCAGCTGCCAAAGGAAAGCCCGACAGATAAGGCCTTTAAATGAAGTTTGTGGAGCTAATTCACAAATAAAGGCCAATTAAAATGGGAAATCGCATGAGCTAATTAATTATTTAAGCCTAGCACATATCTATCTATAAAATTAATATTAAGTTCCAGACAACGTAGCACTAAGAGCCTCAGGTATCTTATTACCACAGGACAGGAGGCCAACTATGTTTGTTGTGGGTTAAAAGGACAGTCTGCTCCAGAATTTCTATTGTTTAAAAAGATAGATAATCCCTTTATTACCCATTCTTCAGTTTTGCATAACCAACATTAATTATACTTTTTACCTCTGTGATTACCTTGTATCTAAGCCTCTGTATTAATTTTATGCGAGGAGGGCCCTAAAAAAAGCTGATAGGGTAGATCAAATAATTAATATTTAAAATATAACTATTGTTGGTGGGTAATATATCAATTAAAAGGTGTAGTAAAAACAAGTGAATTTCTATATGAATGTGTTAATTTATATAATCTGTGATATTAATTTTACTATTATCATCTCAATAATTCTTTGTGACAAACTAACTGTGACAAACTTCTGTTTACAAACTTCTATTTGCAAACTGTTGTTCATTTAACTCTCAAACTGTAGAATGGAATAAGCTAGAATACTTGTTCCAAAACTTCAAAAGATTTTATTTCATCAAAGTAAAAACATATACAGTACATATAAAATTAAATTATAAACCTGTCTCGAATCATTACCATAAATTCATATAAAACTCAATAAAAAACTTTTAGGACTGAAGTGATGAATGGAATGCCGTATTGATTATTTACTTAACTATCTCTCATACTTTGTAACTTTGTAACAATCACAATTGCTAACTTACAGGCATCAACCAGATGTCTGTCTGTTAGTCAATGTTTACCCGATTAAGTTTAGGAAACAGGATTTGCTGACACTTTATGACTAATATCTTTTATAAATTATGGTTGTTGTACACTTATTTATGCAGATATCCTTTATATACTTTCAAACGATTTAAATCACCATATTACGAGTTAAAAATGTAGTAACAATTTTAAAATTACCATTTAAAACACCATATTTCAAAATACCACAATTAAAAGATAACTATAATCGGTACAATATGATTAATGCACAAAGTCAGGGGATGTGTATTTCTTTTTTCAAAAGTCCAAATGTCCAACCTGGGGAAGCTTTTATTTTTCAATAGCATCTTTTTCGGAAAGGACCAAAAGACCAAAAAAACAAAAAAATATATATTAGTCCAAGTCTGGAGAAATGTCTTTGTTAGCTAACATGCAGATTCTGTCTTGGTATAAAAATTGTAATGGTTTTCCCAATTTGTTAGTGTGTCACAGTCTCTATTTTGCAGTTGAAGGATCATACCTCTGGTTCTTAGGTAATTTAAAGCATCTTACTTCCGCTCTGTTTGACTTACTCTGCGTCCAGAGACGCCAAACTTGCTTCCTCCTCCCTGTTTATTTACGTGTCTCACTGACGTCACAGGTATTGCAGAGGGGATCCTTTTAACCGAATCTCCGTTTACTTGAGCAAGTTGATGTCCAAACCCTTCACCGCTGTCTCCTCTCTCTATTCGTAATACCGCAGACTACTACAAATGTATGCAGGTATTTATGCTGGTGAGTTGGAGATGATGAGACACGGATCCTATGGGTAAATTGCTCCTTTTCTTTAGAAGATTAACACAGCTTCTACGCGTTTCACCTGCCTCTCCGGGCTTAATCAAGATGCTGTATAAATCTCCCGCTTCTTCTTTTAAATCCCTGCTTTTGTTCCTATTGGTCCCATTCTTCTCTTTGCTAATTGGTTCGTAGTTTTCAATCCCCTAGTGTTCTTTTTTAACCGTGGGCTGCTGTACAAGGTAAAAATGGTGATCGATTGAATCAAATAAAGGAGCTTTCTACATGAAGTATCTTATACTTCATGAATGAAAGTCCCCTTTATTTGTTTCAATAAAGGGGACTTTATTTACTTTCACTTTAAATTAATCTGTGTACACAGAACAGACCTTAACTATCGAGAAACAAGATCTAGCAGCAATTTCCCTATTATATTCCTGCCCAGCTGCTTGAGGTGAGGGTGCCTAACTGCCTATTAATCACTCCAGATTGAAATGCATAGAATAGGTGCAGACCCAATATTATCTAGCATGCTAACAATGCAGATAACTGCAGAAAAATGCAAGTAACAAAATGTTTTTGTTCATTAAACTTAGTTTGATGATACAGTCTGTTTTGTGATTATTTAATTAGGTTTATAATGCTGTTTAGCATTTAAAGTCTTCTTTTCAAAGCTTTAAAAATAATGTATTAGGTATTACTTATATCAATTTTGAGACGGGCCAGGAACCTAACTCCCTCACTTCCCTTTGACTTACATTATAAACTGGGTTTCAATTTACAACGGTTTCGATTTACAGCCATTCCTTCTGGAACCTAACCCCGGCGTAAACTGAGGGCTACCTGTATACAGAGAAATAGAGCAGGTATAGTAGATTCATGACACCACATGCAGCTTTTTTGGGAGTAAATTGAAACTAAAGGGACACTAAACCCAAAAATTTTCTTTCATGATTCAGGTAGAGAATACAATTTTAAACAATATTCCAATTTACTACTATTATCTAATGTGCTTAATTCTTTAGACATACTTTGTTGAAGAAATAGCAATGCACATGTGTGAGCCAATCACACAAGGCATTTATGTACAGCACCCAATCCGCAGCTACTGAGCCTATCTAGATATGCTTTTCAGCAAAGAATATCAAGAGATTGAAGAAAATTAGATAATATAAGTAAATTAGAAAGTTGCTTAAAATTGCATGCTCTATCTGAATCATGAAAGAAAAAAATGTGGGTTTTATGTCCCTTAAAACTCCTCCAGAATTATCAATTGTTATTTTTTGGGGGGCTTAGAATCCTCATTTTTTCTTCAAATACCTTTTTTCAACGCCACAAATGTGTATATTTTCAAACTGTTAAAACTATTTCTTTTAATACAACCTCTTAAATTTATAGAAATGCTTATCAACTTGTTGCTCTAACATGGTCTGCTATTGAATGCTGTAACGTTTTGCATACATTGTAGTCCTCTCTGATTTCTAAAGGGTAGTTTTCAGAGCATTACTAGATTTGATAACATCTTAACCTATTCACTTCGTAAGAAATAGGTATTTTTTTTAAATATTATCAATGACTCATATTGGCTGTATCTTGTGTAACTTAAATCACTCATTAGGAGGATAGACCTGTGTATTTCTGTCTCCAAAAAAAATCTCAATTTCACTGTGCACAGATTTGAAAGGCTGAGGAAATTACTTGATAGTAGGAGCAGATGAGAAGTGATTGGTCATCTATACTGTTGCATGCTGGTAGTACTCTCCTGTTTTATTATATAGGGCTGCTGACTACAGCTGCCCATGTCTTAAAAGGCCATTACAGTGATAACATTTGTTAGAGCATGACATTTTATCCGAGGCAACGCGGCAAAGCTACATGTTTTCACCACCACAAAGGGGTTAAACACACAGTTTAAGTACTGTTCAGGACACGCAAAGCACTGCTGGTCTCGAACTGAAACTGCTGCTGATTTAATTTTATAATGGTGCTTTACAAATACGTTTATATTGAAGGTAGAGACTAGTATCTGAGACAGACGTTCGACTAGCACTGCTGATTGGATCAGCGGTGGGTTCCGCTCGGGACCAACAGTTCTCCACAGGTCCCAAGCTCCACTTCTATTTTGTGTTTAACCTCTTTGCAGAAGTTAAATACACTGTTGGGCAGTGTTGATATTATTAAATTTTTTTACTATTTTGGTCCTTTAATATCAAAGCTTAAAAAATGTGTAAGAAGTTAAAAAAAAAACAGCAGTGACTATAAAAATATGGATTAAAGGGACATTAAAACTGTGAAATGTTTAATTATGCATAGTGAAAACTAAATCCTAATTCTCATTGGTTATGTGTGGAAAGGGGATAACTAAGCGCCAACTATATAACGCAACAGACTTCCAGCTCTAATAAATTGGCACTTAGTTGCCAAGGGTGGATTCAATTTTAAGATTGGATATCAGAGCGCCAAACAACGTAGGCAGGGTCTATGGGCAGATAGTCAAATACCAAAGGTAACAATAGGTTGAAATAATATGATTTAATACATAAGATAAAAAAGTTGGTACATTTAAAATTATACAACAATTAGTCATGGATCCATGTTACACTTTAAAATATATATTGAAACACTTGGAACAATTTAAAAATGCTTGTAGAACAATTAATAACAACAAAAAAACTAACAAATAATGTCTATCGCATAAAAATGTAATTCCAATATGTGAATGCTAGGAGCGCTTATGCACACTCTATTTATAAAAACAATGGGTTACAATGCACAGGTGGATAGATTCCAGGCTGCTCGGTGGGTGTGAAATGTAAGTGGCTCCGAATTGGGGTTTTGCCTATGTGTTTATCCAAAATTATGTAAATCCTAACAGGTGGACAAAAAATGTTACAGGAATGTCTAGAACCTGAATTCAAAATATAAGACCTGAGGTTGAGCCTATGTGTTTATCCAAAAAGGGTGTAAATCCTAACAAGTGAAAAAATGTGAGAAAAATATTGCAGGGGTGTGTGAACCTTATTTTCAAAATAAACAATGAATTCAAAATAAAACGATATACAAGTGAATTTCTGACAAATCAACTAATGCATACATAAAGCATAAATAGAACCAAATAAAAACAACAGCACAACTTTAACGTGTGTTCAAATGTGTTTCTGCTTGCAAACTGTGATGTGATATGAACAAATATCTGTTATAAACACTGAATAGTGGCAAAACTTTGTGATTGGATTGAAATTGAACACAGGCTCTAAATTGATACCCTAAAATTCGAATCTAAAGGGCTCAGAGTTGCTGAGCTAGATATAAGGGACTTGCTCAAAAAGCCTCAAGATGTTAATTAAAAGAGACCATATAACAACAGTGGTTTAAAAAACGGATGATATAACATAAAATGCTTAAAAGTCCAAATAAATGTTCAAATTGGATAATAAGAATCTTGCTATAGTCTATCTCAATATGGATCCCAACTGCTGATTATGTAGAAATCTTCTTGGGCGGTAGTTAACAAATAATTCCAACTTGCAATGTTGTCCCTTACCTGCCAAAAAAGGAAAGGCAAACAATAGTGCAGATGGCTTCTTAATGTGATCACAATTAAAATACTCCTTACCAGTCAACCGGTTTCGGTCTTCACTGACCTTTCTCAAGACTCAGGTCCCAAGCTCCACTTCTATTTTGTATTTAACCTCTTTGCAGAAGTTAAATACACTGTTGGGCAGTGTTGATATTATTAATTTTTTTTACTATTTTGTTCCTTTAATATCAAAGCTTAAAAAATGTGTAAGAAGTTAAAAAAAAAACAGCAGTGACTATAAAAATATGGATTAAAGGGACATTAAAACTGTGAAATGTTTAATTATGCACAGTGAAAACTAAATCCTAATTCTCATTGGTTATGTAGTTTGACTACTTTTCCTGTCATTGTAGACCCCTACTCCCCGCAAATCTAAAATATATTCTGTGTAATTCAGAACCCTGGCCCTAACTCATTCTGCATAGTGATTGTTTGATGTGCAGCAGCTCAGTTATATCTGTTCCAAATTGCCCAAAGCAAAGGAGATAAAATAAACACAGACTGTGCCAGCACTGCAAAATAATGCTAATTTTACTAATGCAATTAAAACGTTTTTATTTTATATGTATATCTTTTACAATGCAGTGATCAGTCTCTGTACCTGCTTTGATCCAAGGTAATCCTGAAAATCTGTCCTGTTAGGGAGGCTTGAGGGCAGATTTGAAAACCAGTGATATAGTTAAATATTGAAGTTTCTGCAGATAGGGTTGGGACGTTTGCTTAAAACCATTGCATATTTTTTTTTAAAGTGTTTAGTGTATCACAAAACACAAATCTCAAATTGGTAAACTCTAAACTAAAACAGTACATCATCATCTATTAGAAAAACAGTGACAAAATAGAACTGAAGCATTCTGTGTTAGGACATCTGTCAGAGATAAAATCATACTATCACATACATGTTTTTCTTTAATACAGTTTCACATCTCTATGCCTCAGATTCATTCCATCTGCAAGAAGCAACGATGGAAGGAATTTATGAAAGGCACTTCATATACATGCAAGGGAAATCCTTACTATCCTGGCCATGCGATTAAAGACTCTTTTCCTATGGGAGTGTTATGGATCTGACACTGCAAGGTTCTTGCCATGTGAATATTGTTAACGGGATAGGAAAGCCAAAATTAAACTTGCAAGATTCAGATAGAGCATCTACTTTTAAGACACTTTTAAATTTATTTCTATTTTCAAATGTGCTTTGTTCTCTTGGTATCACTTGTTGAAAATGAATAGCACATATCATACACTAGTTGGAGCTATCTGTTGATTGGTACCTGCACACAATTGTCTCTTGTGATTGGCTAACTAGATGTGTTCAGCTATCTGCTAGTAGTACAATGCTGTTCCTTCAGCAAATGATAACAAGAGAATGAAGCAAATGTTATAATAGAAGTAAATTGGAAATGTGTTTAAAATTGTATGTTCTATCCAAATTATGAAAGAAAATAAAAAAAATAAAAAAAAGGTTAATAACTCTATAGGGGGCGCTAGATACAGAGCTCAGATGTATAGGCAAACTCTCAAGAGCGTTGGTGTCTCTTTAGTACCACAGCCAAACAGTAAGCCAGGATAAAAAGTGTTTTAGTATAATCACCCCGTCCCAATGAAGTCCTTTATGATTTTGTGGTGATCATGGGAAATATAAATGTGATGGATGACGAGGAAATCCGTAGAAAAAAGGCAGCACTCAAACGTCACTGTAAAAGGTCAACAGCTCTGTAAACAACAAGGAAAGCAGAGAGGCGCTGTATGTGTGAATCAATCACCAACTGTATATAAGCACAAGGATAGTACAGGGTACTCACATTCTGTGAAGGCACTCCAATGTGCTAATAGGTGCAGGCTGGTTTTCAACAGCAGACCAGCTAGCTGATACAAGGCAGTTACTGGAATCCCAGGAGAGGCTGCGCCCCAAGCTAGCGTAGAGTAATGCACTCAGCAATGAGAGCATATGATTAAAAAAATGTTTTAATATAGAGATAAAAGCAATATTAAAAACAACAACTCATGCTGTTATAGGCATAAACAAGTAATACAACGCGTTTCACGGTTAACACAGTTTCATCAGGCATGTACTGTGATACAAATCAACTCTTAAATAAGGCTACACTACCCACACCCAAAGGTAATGGACACACCCCCTACAACAAACAAGCCAATCAGTTAGCCCTTTGTCTGGTTAGTAATTAAGTTGTTACACCTGAATTCCTGGTACTGATGTCTATTTCACGATTATGTGCACTAGTGATTAAATATATGTGTTCTCAATATGTGAATTATTGTAATGTCTCTTTCAAGTATCAACAACACAATACATAAGCTCTATTTAATGTACAACTGTGTACGAACTGTGACCCTAAGATACTTTTTAATTTAATTCTGTTATCAATTTAAAAGGGATACTAAACTAAAAAAAAACTTTGTGATTCAGATAGAGCAGGCACCTTAAAGCAACTTTCTAATTTACTCCTATTATCAATTTTTCTTCATTCTCTTGGTATCTTTTTTTGAACGGCAGGAATGTAAGCATTTGTAGCTGGACCATTTTTGGTTTAGCACCTGGGTAGCACTCACTGATTGTTTCGTTTTATGCAGGTTACGTACATTGCATTTTAGCGGGAGGTGAAGTCCCATGGAGTGTACTTTTAATTCCATAACCCGGGGTTGCCCCTAAATTAATTACACTGGCTCTACATTTTTGTGAAGTTTGTAATTGTGATCTACTTATGTACGTTGTAAACATAAGGAAATCTGAGATTGCATGCAAAATTGCTCTGTGTTTATTTTAGCACAGGAAATAATGTTATTGTGCTGAATCAGCCTTATTTCTTTCATTGAAGCAGTAGCAGTATATAGTGTACTTATGTAAAACACACTTTTTCTAAGAGAGACAAGAAAATTCACTCAAAAGTCTTCAGATGTAATGGTAGACCCCAATCTTAGTTTCAGGCACATGTGCCATAGCCCCTTCAATGAGATCTTTACTTGTACTCTTACTTATGATATCTATGGTCTTCTTAAACCTTGGTTTTCAAACCTATTACTGAATTATATAGTTGAAGCAATTAGTACCCCAAAATAACACTAGACAAAGATGCTTTATTATAACATATTTAAAATTTTGATACAAAATGTATTTTATTAATGGAACATCCGTAGAAGAAAACCCCTGAGACTCGTCTATAAACCTTCTATCAGTTACTAATAGGGATTACCAAGCACACTAACCAGCCCTTGGAACATTGTAAGATAGTATGTTTACTCAGTATAATTGCCATTAACTTCTTTATGACTTTTAAGGATATTATCTCTTTTTTTGTGTCGATTTAAAGATTCCCTCATCCCATGATACTATGTATAGCTCTGATTCCAGGTTGCAGCTGAAAATATATTTAAAAGTTAGAAAGAGTTTGAATTCCTTTCTGTCAGATACTTGGTCCATTAAAAGATTTACAGCCCAGAGGAACACTTGCGGATTTCTGCCTGTAATTTCTATGCCCTAACCTATGTGAAATATTTTAATTTATGTGAATTTATTCATGACATGGTATGAAATTAATATTATGCACCTATTTCTAACAGGGAATGTAATATATTATTCACGCTATATTGATCATATCCTTTTGATTTGGCGTGGCAATTCTGATTCATTGGTCCAGTGGGTGGAGGCTTTAATTAAGCTAGATTCTCCAATTCATCTTAAACTGTAATTTGACTACAATGTGATACAATTTCTAGATCTGAATATTTTTAAAGTGAGACATGGTGTGGAGATTTGATTTAGTACCTTTCTCGTTACCAAACCCATAGACCAAAACTCCTTGCTATGGCTGATAGTTATCATCCAGGTTTTAAAAAGAGTAGAATTATCTCTTCACAACACGTATATGTCCAATAAGTTGCTGGCTAGAGGTTATGATCAAAGAGAAATACAGTTGGCAATTACAAAATTAAAGGGATATACTCAGGACAATTTACTTCAAGGATACAGAGAAAAGGATACAACAGAAAGATTGAAATTTGTAACCAGTTTAACACCTTATCATCATGTTCTTTAGAAGCAGGTCAATAAAACAGAATTGGGATGTTATAAATAAGAACAAAGTATTACCTTTTGTAAAAATGCAGGATATATTGGTGAAAACTAACCCTACACAATGTTACACCAAACAAACCTGGCTTAAATCTGTAAAACAAGGATGTTTTAAATGTGGGGACTGCACCACTTGCCATGGTATGCTTACTGAAGCTACTTTCAAACATCCTCAAAAGCAAATGATTCAGGATTGTCACAGGTTAACATGTACCAGTGACTATATGATTTATATTTTAGTCTCTGTTCCTTGTTTTAGGAAGGCAAATTTACCGCTTCTTTTCATGAGAGGATGGCGAACCATAGGTTTGCTATTAGGGAAGCCATTAAAACTGACCTCTAATGTCACTTGGTGCAGATTGTAGGAAGAGACTACTGTATCTGGAAACAGAATAGATCTATCAACTAAACACTGTAGCCCATAAGGGGTTAAACACAGTGTTGGACTTTGCTCCCTTTTATGGTGGACAATAGAGATAGCCAATTTTGTTTTATGGAAAAATGTCTTGTGAGTACTTTCTTAGAGAATGTATATATATATATATATATATATATATAATATACAGTATATATATATATATATATATATATATATATATGTATATGCTATGGGTAAAGTCAGATATTGGGTAATCCTAGGATTAGCCATGTAAAACAGACATTACCCAAGCAGCTGTGAGTAAAGCCTGATGTATGATCAAAAATCCCCTCAGAGTGTGGAGTCACTGCATCAAACATATATAGCATGCACTGCAATTCCCCCTTCTTCACTATAATTTTTGCCTCATTACCCAAGGTTCACTTAGGGTGGAGGCCAGGAGGATTAGCGGGCTCTTTCCTTGAACCCCTCAGGTGGAGGCAAAAGAAATAGTGTAGATGGGGGAATTACAGTACATTGTGCTTTACCCACAGCCGCTAGGGTATTGTCCATTTTACCCTGGTAATCCTAGGATTTCCCGGATTTCTTACTTTATCCGTAACATATAAATATATATATATATATATATGTTGGCCGATTTATCAGTTGGTGATTGTCTAAAGACCATAGAATGAACAAACGATGTATACAATTGTAGAAGTATTAGAACAAGGGATTTTTTTAGGTATATTTTTACCAAATTCAATATATGCTTCCATTAAAACTGATTGGCAGAGTAGTCCTTCCTTTCTCCCTCACAATAATGCATAAGGGTCATAATCAATGTGCTTCAGCCTGTTACTGGCCTTTAGTGGCTCTAATAAGTGCATATTGTTAACTTGTGATGGTTTATTTTGTGCAATAAAGTTGTTCATTTTCATGTACACATGCCATACTTGATCTTAGGACAACCAGGATTGGCTTTCTTAGACAGATACATTGCTTATGGCACATACACAAATCTAATTTTGCTGTCTATCTAAGCTGTATTCAGGTTAGGTATATATAGTTATAAAAAAAAGCTAAGTAATAAGAACTATATGATGCATTTTTTTTTAATTCCTGTAAAATGAGTGAAATATATGTGCCCCCAGAGCTGTCTGCTTGTCAGGTAAAACTGCTAAGATGTTATTATTATTAACCAATAAGCTAAATATGCTTGTAATGTTCTAGCCAACAAAACTGCCACATGACCAGTCTTTTTGTGCTGAGTGATGTCCAGCAGGTCTTTCGTACCACATAGCTGTACTTTCATTTTCCTAATATGCTACTCAACACAATGACAGGTAGAGCCGCAGGCGAACCCATGGGAGATGTTGATGTTGAACTGCTGTAGCAGCCTTTAAACTGATTTGGCAGGATGGAAAATCAATCGGAAAAATGTAGCTTGTTTCTGATAAAACAGAAAAAACAGTAAGGGGAAAAAAAGATGTGTACAAAGGCAGTAGTATTTTAGCATGTGTGAGGAACATGGGAGAAACTTTTACCTACAGTACAGCTGGGCAGGAAGCTGAGGGTTTTCCAGTAGACACCGTTCTGTACTCTGATAAAGTGAAAACTGAAAGGTATTTTTTCCATTTAACCAGACCAATAATGTGTCAATCACATAAACACATTTTACCTTTTAATCAGTATTTTGTCTCATACCTGGATGGTTGCAGCGGTCCTCACTTTCTGCTACTTATTTTTGCCTTTTTTTTTAAATTCAGGGCAGCTTATATCGTTGAGGTTTGGGCATTCTGTACTAATGAATGGGGGGCTTGGAATGCAACATTCTCACACTTTACAATACATTTTACCACGATTGCCAGAGATTCAAATTCAACAGTTAAATGTACTTTGCTGTATTTTGACGTCAGAAAACAAAGGCAATAACAAGTCTATATCTAGGAAAGGCTAAATCAAGTAGGTTGGTTCTATGAATGGCAAGTGGCCTGTTCTAGAGATATGTGGGTAACTGAGTAAATAAAAGGAAAATCTCTGTATCAGTAAAGTTCAGTGTAAGTTTCAAGTACATTTCGAGTTGCCTTTTTAATGTCTGTCACCAGCCATGTGTCTTCTGGTCATTTCATGC
Source organism: Bombina bombina (assembly GCF_027579735.1). Classification (NCBI taxonomy): domain Eukaryota; kingdom Metazoa; phylum Chordata; class Amphibia; order Anura; family Bombinatoridae; genus Bombina; species Bombina bombina. Next base: position 368,877,173 of record NC_069500.1, read on the forward strand.
ATGGAGGGAGCAGAGAGAAGCACAATATCTGTCATCAGCTGAGGAGGTAGCACATGGAAAAGCCAGGAGAGGAACATATTGTTATTAATCTTTATTATCATTTAGTATCACATAATCAATAAATTACACAATGATAAATAGAGGTCACTAAAAAGCTTAAAATAACAGAGACCTATTAACTAACGCTGAATATTACCGAATTCTTCTAATAGTAACTTTTTAACTATTTTTTATACTTGTGAGAAGCTTTATATGTTGATATTCATTTATTCACAAAACATTTACAATATATATATATATATATATATATATATATATATATATATATACAGGGAGTGCAGAATTATTAGGCAAGTTGTATTTTTGAGGATTAATTTTATTATTGAACAACAACCATGTTCTCAATGAACCCAAAAAACTCAGTAATATCAAAGCTGAATAGTTTTGGAAGTAGTTTTTAGTTTGTTTTTAGTTATAGCTATTTTAGGGGGATATCTGTGTGTGCAGGTGACTATTACTGTGCATAATTATTAGGCAACTTAACAAAAAACAAATATATACCCATTTCAATTATTTATTTTTACCAGTGAAACCAATATAACATCTCAACATTCACAAATATACATTTCTGACATTCAAAAACAAAACAAAAACAAATCAGTGACCAATATAGCCACCTTTCTTTGCAAGGACACTCAAAAGCCTGCCATCCATGGATTCTGTCAGTGTTTTGATCTGTTCACCATCAACATTGCGTGCAGCAGCAACCACAGCCTCCCAGACACTGTTCAGAGAGGTGTACTGTTTTCCCTCCTTGTAAATCTCACATTTGATGATGGACCACAGGTTCTCAATGGGGTTCAGATCAGGTGAACAAGGAGGCCATGTCATTAGATTTTCTTCTTTTATACCCTTTCTTGCCAGCCATGCAGTGGAGTACTTGGACGTGTGTGATGGAGCATTGTCCTGCATGAAAATCATGTTTTTCTTGAAGGATGCAGACTTCTTCCTGTACCACTTCTTGAAGAAGGTGTCTTCCAGAAACTGGCAGTAGGACTGGGAGTTGAGCTTGACTCCACCCTCAACCCGAAAAGGCCCCACAAGCTCATCTTTGTTGATACCATCCCAAACCAGTACTCCACCTCCACCTTGCTGGCGTCTGAGTCGGACTGGAGCTCTCTGCCCTTTACCAATCCAGCCACGGGCCCATCCATCTGGCCCATCAAGACTCACTCTCATTTCATCAGTCCATAAAACCTTAGAAAAATCAGTCTTGAGATATTTCTTGGCCCAGTCTTGACGTTTCAGCTTGTGTGTCTTGTTCAGTGGTGGTCGTCTTTCAGCCTTTCTTACCTTGGCCATGTCTCTGAGTATTGCACACCTTGTGCTTTTGGGCACTCCAGTGATGTTGCAGCTCTGAAATATGGCCAAACTGGTGGCAAGTGGCATCTTGGCAGCTGCACGCTTGACTTTTCTCAGTTCATGGGCAGTTATTTTGCGCCTTGGTTTTTCCACACGCTTCTTGCGACCCTGTTGACTATTTTGAATGAAACGCTTGATTGTTCAATGATCACGCTTCAGAAGCTTTGCAATTTTAAGAGTGCTGCATCCCTCTGCAAGATATCTCACTATTTTTGACTTTTCTGAGCCTGTCAAGTCCTTCTTTTGACCCATTTTGCCAAAGGAAAGGAAGTTGCCTAATAATTATGCACACCTGATATAGGGTGTTGATGTCATTAGACCACATCCCTTCTCATTACAGAGATGCACATCACCTAATATGCTTAATTGGTAGTAGGCTTTCGAGCCTATACAGCTTGGAGTAAGACAACATGCATAAAGAGGATGATGTGGTCAAAATACTTTTTATGATTTTATGTGAGGTAACCTGTTGTAATTATTATTATTATTATTATTATTATTATTTATTTTTGTAAAATTATATCAACTGGTTATATAAAGCTAGAATAATTAAACTTTTTATTTGTGGTGTAAAACTATAATGTATTAAATATTAGCAATATGTTTTTTCATCACTATTTTCATTACATAGGCTAACTCAATTAAACTATAGACTATATACAGTCATCAATATCTGACTACCAATCAGAATAAGGGAAAGGTTAAATTCTAAATGACAGCCTTCCTCTTTAATACCTTTGTTCCATTATTATGTGATATTTGTTAGACATAAATGTCTATTACCCATATAGGGATCTAAGATCAAAAATATTAGCACTATTGTGTGTTAATATCGCTAGAACACAATCAATACCAGCTATATATTACACGTACAAGTCATTTCTTTCATGTAATTGGCAAGAGTCCATGAGCTAGTGATGTATGGGATATACATTCCTACCAGGAGGGGCAAAGTTTCCCAAACCTCAAAATGCTTATAAATACACCCCCCACCACACCCACAATTCAGTTTTACAAACTTTGCCTCCTATGGAGGTGGTGAAGTAAGTTTGTGCTAGATTTCTACATTGATATGCGCTTCTCAGCATGCTGAAGCTCGGTTCCTCTCAGAGTGCAGTGAATGACAGAGGGATGTGAAGGGAGTATTATCTATTGAATACAATGGTCATCCTAACGGGGATCTATTTCATAGGTTCTCTGTTATCGGTCGTAGAGATTCATCTCCTACCTCCCTTTTCAGATCGACGATATACTCTTATATACCATTACCTCTACTGATTCTCGTTTCAGTACTGGTTTGGCTATCTACTTTATGTAGATGAGTGTCTTTTGGTAAGTATGTTTTCTTTTATTTAAGACACTCTTAGCTATGGTTTGGCACTTTATATTTAAAGTTCTAAATATATGTTTTGTACTTATATTTACCATGATTCAGGTTAATCAGTATATTTCCTTCTTGCAGACTGTCAGTTTCATTTTGGGAAATGCATATAAAAAAAAAAAATTCTTACCTGAAATTTTCAAATTGACTTTCTTTTCTAAATTGCGGGCTGTTAGGCTAGCGGGAGCGCAAAATGCTATAATTTATTGCGTCATTCTTGGTGCAAGACTTTTTTGGCGTGAGAATTACGTTTGTTGATGTATTTTCGTCATTTCTGGCGACATAGCTGGCGCCGAGAGTTTTCACGTAGTTGCATCATCTATGACGCTTGTGTTTGTTGCAGACGTTCTTGGCGCCAAAAAATATTTTGTCAGTTGTGGGCGTCATACTTGGCGCCAGATTTTTTACATTATTTAAGTATTTATTTAATTTTGCTTCTGGTTTCCAGAGGCTTATTTTGTTTGCATTTTTTCCCATTCCTGAAACTGTCATATAAGGAAATTGATAATTTTGCTTTATATTTATTTTTTCTATTACATATTGCAAGATGTCTCAATCTGACCCTGTCTCAGAATCTACTATTGGAATCCTGCTGCATGATGTCGGTTCTACCAAAGCTAAGTGCATTTGTTGTAAACTTGTTTTAACTGTTCCTCCGGCTGTAGTTTGTGTTAGTTGTCATGATAAACTTTCAAATGCAGACAATATTTCCATTAGTAATAATCCATTACCTGTTGTTGTTCCTTCAACATCTAATGCTCAGAGAATTTGTTTCTAATTCCATTCAGAAGGCTGTCATGTCACCTTCTAATAAACGTAAAAGGTCTTTTAAAACTTCTCATAAAATTGATGATTTTTTAAATGACCGACAGCATTCTGATTTATCTATCTCTGATGAGGATCTATCTGGTTCAGAAGATTTTGCCTCAGATATTGACACTGACAAATCTTCATACTTATTTAAAATGGAGTATATTTGTTCCTTATTAAAGGAGGTGTTGCTTGCATTAGATATGGAGGAGACTAGTCCTCTTGATATTAAAACCAGTAAATGTTTAAATTCGTTTTTTAAACCTCATGTAGTTATTCCAGAGGTTTTTCCAGTTCCTGATGCTATTTCAGATATAATTTCTAGGGAATGGAATAGACTGGGTACTTCTTTTACTCCTTCTTCAAGGTTTAAGAAACTGTATCCTTTGCCGACTGATAGATTGGCGTTTTGGGAAAAGATCCCCAAAGTTGATGGGGCCATCTCTACTCTTGCTAAACATACTACTATTCCTACGGCAGATAGTACTTCTTTTAAAGATCCTTTAGATAGGAAACTTGAATCTTATCTAAGGAAGGCTTATTTATGTTCAGGTCATCTTCTTAGGCCTGCTATTTCTTTGGCTGATGTTGCTGCTGCTTCAACTTTTTGGTTGGAAACTTAGCACAACAAGTACCAGATCATAATGTGTATAGCATTGTTAAGCTAATTCAACATCCTAAAAATTTCATTTGTGATGCCATTTTTGAAATCATTAGAATTGATGTCAGATATATGTCTTTAGCTATATTAGCTAGAAGAGCTTTATGGCTTAAATTTTGGAATGCTGATATGACTTCTAAATCAACGTTGTTATCTCTCTCTTTCCAAGGTAATAAATTATTTGGTTCTCAGTTGGATTCTATTATTTCAACTGTTACTGGAGGGAAGGGAGCTTGTTTGCCTCAGGATAAAAAATCTAAGGGTAAATTTAAGGCTGCTAACCGTTTTCGTTCCTTTCGTCAAAATAAGGAACAGAAACCTGACCTTTCCCCTAAGGGAACGGTTTCCAATTGGAAGCCTTCTCCAGTCTGGAATAAATCCAAGCCATTTAAAAGATCTAAATCAACCCCTCAAGTCCGTATGAAGGTGCGGCCCTCATTCCAGCGCAGCTGGTAGGGGGCAGACTAAGATTTTACAAGGATGTTTGGATCGATTCCATCCAAAATCATTGGATTCAGAACATTGTTTCTCAAGGGTACAGAATAGGTTTCAAAGTAAGACTCCAGTGAACCCAGTAAAGGCTCAGGCTTTGATCTGGAGTTATCTGGGGTAATTGTGCCAGTTCCTTTTCCGGGACGGGGTCTGGGGTTTTATTCAAATCTGTTCATTGTTCCAAAGAAGGAGAATTCTTTCAGACCAGTTCTGGATCTAAAAATTTTGAATCGTTATATAAGAATACCAACATTCAAAATGGTGGCTATAAGGACTATTCTGCCTTTAGTTCAGCAAGGGCATTATATGTCTACAATAGACTTACAGGATGCATATCTTCATATTCCGATTCATCCAGATAACTATCAGTTCCTGAGATTCTCTTTTCTAGACAAGCATTACCAATTTGTTGCTCTTCCTTTTGGCCTAGCAACAGCTCCAAGGATCTTTTCAAAGGTTTTCGGTGCCCTACTCTCTGTAATCAGAGAGCGGGGTACTGCGGCGTTTCCTTATTTGGACGATATCTTGGTACTTGCTCAGTCTTTACGTTCAACAGAATCTCACACGAATCAACTAGTGTTGTTTCTTCAAAGACATGGTTGGAGGATCAATTTACCAAAAGGTTCTTTGATTCCTCAGACAAGGGTAACCTTTTTAGGTTTCCAAATAGATTCTGTATCCATAACTTTGTCTCTAACAGACAAGAGACGTCTGGAATTAGTTACAGCTTGTCGAAGCCTTCAGTCTCAATCATTCCCTTCAGTAGCTATGTGCATGGAGGTTTTAGGTCTCATGACTGCAGCATCGGACGCGATCCCCTTTGCTCGTTTTCACATGAGACCTCTTCAGCTTTGTATGATGAACCAATGGTGCAGGGATTATACAAAGATATCACAATTAATATCCTTAAATCCAATGTTCGACTATCTCTGACTTGGTGGTTAGATCACCATCGTTTAGTTCAAGGGGCCTCTTTTGTTCATCCAGCCAGGACTGTGATCACAACAGATGCAAGCCTTTCAGGTTGGGGAGCTGTCTGGGGATCTCTGACAGCGCAGGGGGTTTAGAAATCTCAAGAGGCGAGATTACCAATCAATATTTTGGAACTCCGTGCGATTCTCAGAGCTCTTCAGTTTTGGCCTCTTCTGAAGAAAGAACCGTTTATTTTTTTTCAGACAGACAATGTCACAACCGTGGCATATGTCAATCATCAAGGTGGGACTCACAGTCCTCAAGCTATGAAAGAAGTATCTTGAATACTTGCATGGACGGAATCCAGCTCCTGTCTAATTTCTGCAGTCCATATCCCAGGTATAGACAATTGGGAAGCGGATTATCTCAGTCGCCAGACTTTACATCCGAGAGAGTGGTCTCTTCACCCAGATTGTTCAGATGTGGGGGCTTCCAGAAATAGATCTGATGGCTTCTCATCTAAACAGGAAACTTCCCAGGTATCTGTCCAGGCTCAGGGATACTCAGGCAGAAGCAGTGGATGCGTTGACACTTCCTTGGAGTTATCATCCTGTTTATATCTTTCCGCCTCTAGTTCTTCTTCCAAGAGTGATTTCCAAAATCATAATGGAGCGTTCGTTTGTACTGCTGGTGGCTCCAGCATGGCCACACAGGTTTTGGTATGCGGATCTTGTTTGGATGTCCAGTTGCCAACCTTGGCCACTTCCGTTAAAGCCAGACCTTCTATCTCAAAGCCCATTTTTCCATCAGGATCTAAAATCATTAAATTTGAAGGTATGGAAATTGAATGCTTAGTGCTTAGTCATAGAGGTTTCTCTGACTCAGTGATTAATACTATGTTACAGGCTCGCAAATCTGTGTCTAGAAAGATTTATTACTGAGTTTGGAAGACTTACATTTCATGGTGTTCTTCTCATAAATTCTCTTGGCATTCTTTTAGAATTCCTAGAATTTTACAGTTTCTTCATGATGGTTTAGATAAGGGTTTGTCTGCAAGTTCGTTGAAAGGACAAATCTCTGCTCTTTCTGTTCTGTTCCACAGAAAAATTGCTAATCTTCCTGATATTCATTGTTTTGTACAGGCTTTGGTTCGTATCAAGCCAGTCATTAAGTCAATCTCTCCTCCTTGGAGTCTTAATTTGGTTTTGAGGGCTTTACAGGCTCCTCCGTTTGAGCCTATGCATTCTCTGGACATTAAATTACTTTCTTGGAAAGTATTGTTCCTTTTGGCCATCTCTTCTGCTAGAAGAGTTTCTGAATTATCTGCCTTTCTGATTTTTCATCAGGATAAGGCGGTTTTGCGCACTTCATTTAAATTTTTACCTAAAGTTGTGAATTCCAACATTAGTAGAGAAATTGTTGTCCCTTCGTTGTGTCCTAATCCTAAGAATTCTCTGGAGAGATCTTTACATTCTTTGGATGTGGTAAGAGCTTTGAAATATTATGTTGAAGCTACTAAAGATTTCAGAAAGACTTCTAGTCTATTTGTTATCTTTTCTGGTTCTAGGAAAGGTCAGAAGGCTTCTGCCATTTCTTTGGCATCTTGGTTTAAGCTTTTGATTCATCATGCTTATTTGGAGTCGGGTAAATCCCCGCCTCAGAGGATTACGGTTCATTCTACTAGGTCAGTTTCTACTTCCTGGGCTTTTAAGAATGAAGCTTCTGTTGATCAGATTTGCAAAGAAGCAACTTGGTGTTCTTTGCATACTTTTACTAAATTCTACCATTTTGATGTTTTCTCTTCTTCAGAAGCAGTTTTTGGTAGAAAAGTACTTCAGGCAGCTGTTTCAGTTTGATTCTTCTGCTTATAATTTCAGTTTTTTTCATTATAAAGATTAAAACTTTTGATTTGGGTTGTGGATTAATATTTCAGCGCAATTGGCTGTCTATTTTTATCCCTCCCTCTCTAGTGACTCTTGCGTGGAGTTCCACATCTTGGGTATTTGCTATCCCATACGTCACTAGCTCATGGACTCTTGCCAATTACATGAAAGAAAACATAATTTATATAAGAATTTACCTGATAAATTAATTTCTTTCATATTGGCAAGAGTCCATGAGACCCACCATTTTTATGGTGGTTATGATTTTTTTGTATAAAGCACAATTATTCCAATTCCTTGTTGATGCTTTCGCTCCTTTCTTATCACCCCACTTCTTGGCTATTCGTTAAACTGAATTGTGGGTGTGGTGGGGGGTGTATTTATAAGCATTTTGAGGTTTGGGAAACTTTGCCCCTCCTGGTAGGAATGTATATCCCACACGTCACTAGCTCATGGACTCTTGCCAATTACATGAAAGAAATGAATTTATCAGGTAAATTCTTAGATAAATTATGTTTTTTTATTCATTCTAACATCTGCATGTAAAGTTCTTCAGGTAGTTCTGTCATATACTATTTTAATGAAAGTAAAGTATAAAACACTTTAAACATACATACACACATTTATAAAACACACACACACATGTACATATATATAAATATATATAGATACACACACACAATTCATTGAAGGGAACTTTCATGGCTTTTAATAAAAAAAACAACTTTATTAATTTGTAATCCATAAAAGGTCCTTTTATGGATTACAAAGTATAAGGTTATTGCTTATTTATTATAAGACCTGAAAGTGCCCTTCAATAAATTAACTATGTACTGGCTAATAAAAGGGAGAAGATGGGCATAATTACCATGTTGAAGTGAGTGCATAGCTGCAACTATCCTACCATTATATATATATATATACCCAGGACATACTTGAAAACGAGAGAAATCTCAATGTATCCTTCCTGGTAAAATATTTTATAAATAAATAAATACTGTATGTATGTATGTACCTGCATATATATATACATACACACACATATATATATTTTTTTATTAATATTTTTTTTTTATTTGTTTCCAAAAAACACACACACATATACATACAATTTTACAACTTTGACCCCTTCCCAGTCCTGCCTCTTGTAATATACCATATCCCTTTAATTCTACCACAAACCATTAATAATCATATAATTTATGATAATAACTTAAAACCTTAAAGGGACAGTAAACTCAAAATTATTCAGATAGAGCATGTCATTTTAAACTACTTTCCAATGTGCTTCTATTATCTAATTTGCTTTGTTCTCTTGGTGCCCTTTGTTGTAAAAGGTAAAAGTAAAGGGAAAGATAAAAATAAAGTTGCAATTGAATTAAAGTGCTTTGGTTAAAATATTTAGCCATTTTCTTGTAATACCAGATTGTGTTTTATTCTTTGCAGAAGACTGAGTGCAGGATAATGCACCCTCCGCTATCTGGTGAGCTCCACATGTAATCTAGCCCAGTGTTGAGTTTTCCTATTACTCCCCATGCAAGTTGCCTTTTCATTGTCCCCATACTGGCATTCTGCATCTCAGAGGAAAATACTGTTTTTGCTTGTTGCTGTATTAACCACTTAATGACCACAATGTACCCTGTATGTCACTGGTCGTTAAGGGTTTTTTCAGGACATAATAGCACAAGTCTAGCAAGAAAACGCTATTAATGCCCTCCCTCCAGCAGGCTTTGTGGAATAGAGCCGTCTCAACGCTGGTGGCAAGACCGCGCTATAAAACAATCACGTCCCAAAAAAAGGCCAGCGACATACAGGGTACGTCGCTGGTCCTTAAGGGGTTAAAACACATGAAATGTTTAACGAACATGTAGCATATAGTAATTGTAGTCTATCTCTGTTTATATATAGTGGAAGAATAAAATATAAGGGCCATAACTAAATCCATCTGTCATTGACAGACTTTTTTATTGATGTATTACCCAGTATTTAAAGGGACATTATACACTCATTTTTTCTTTGCATAAATGTTTTGTAGATGATCTATTTATATAGCCCATAAAGGTTTTTTTTTAAATAAATGTATAGTTTTGCTTATTTTTAAATAGCATTGCTCTGATTTTCAGACTCCTAACCAAGCCCCAAAGTTTTATGTGAATACCGTCAGCTACCTTCTCCAGCTTGCTCCTGTTTGTGTAAAGGGTCTTTTCATATGCAAAAGAAGGGGGAGGGGGGGGAGTGTCTTATTTGCCACTTGCAGTGGGCTTTCCAGCTACCTTTTCAACAAAGCCAAACTGACAGCTTCTAAGTAAGTTTTTAAATAGTTTTATACTGGATTTTTATATCAGTATCTGTGCATCTTATTCTTTATAGTAGTGTCTATTACATGCAGTTATATGAAAATGAGTGTATACTGTCCCTTTAACTTGCATATACACTCGGACAACAAGATCCTTCTGTGCCAATTTTTCTTCCTTGAAAGCACAAAAATTAAACAATTGGAGATAAATTAATACTTCCTCACACTTCTAAGCTTTTCACAGGTCAATTGTTTCATGTGGTATTAATTCCTTTAGAAATAGTGCAAATGCAAAATACTGATTGGTAGAGATTGCCAGTACACCATTTATTTCCACCTATTGAATAACTCCTATTCAGATTTATTCCTGGCTTCTTCAACAGATAACTGTTTATATTTTCATGTTTGTCATATCTCTATCCATCATAAGTGGTTTGTCTGATAAAGGGTAAACAGTGCACATTTATATTGAGATGCAATATACACAGAAACTTTAAAGGGTTATGATTGAAGAAAATTACAGCCAATTAAAACCAGCATACTCACTAATGTCATTGCTCCCCCACCCAAGCTTTAACAGGTGATTATAGATCTTGACCTTCATTTCTATTAATAGACCTGTGCATGTGGGTCTGCTTAAAATCCCTGACTTACAGGAAATGTAATTGCAATCTGCAGTGAAAACCTGAAATTAAAAAATATGTACTTTCTAAAGTGTTTCTGGTCCACAGAAAAGAAAAACAGACCATGCTTAAATTAAGCTGCTTCAAAAAAATCTGTGCTTAGAATTATATTTGCAGAATAAAAAAGACACACAAGATTGGAACTTACAGAAGCATTAATCAACGTCTCACAAAGACACATTCAGTATTCAGCGCTATGAAAACAAACTAGGACATTACTACTTCTTATGATTTCCTGTTTTTTTGTTGTGGGTGATATTCCCAGGACAGATTATGGCCACACACTGAGAAACCATTCATGAAGAAGTAGACTGGTTCAAACAAGTTACCTGTCACAACATTTTGTGGCATCCAGAAACTGACTTTGCAATCATTTTTTCAATATGTCTAGTGAGTAGTGAGACCGAAGGATACAAGAAGAAACATGAAATGTATTTGTTATTGTGTCTGAGAGGCATTGATGTGCTTGTCAGCGTGGGCAGATCTGAAGTCTTTCATAAAATCTTTGTTAATAAGCGATAGCTGTGTTAGACTGGGAGCTTCAACATGGCTTGCTGCTGTCAGAAAACTGTAGTCCGAAAACCCGAAATCTACTTTTATAATAAAGGGAAATTATGGTCAAAATTGATATGCACATAGATGAATTATATATTTGAATACAAACATATTTGCATTGTACATGAATTAGCAAACATGCTTCTAGTAAAAGATAACAGTAGTGTTAACATTTTTCTCTGCACGTGCATGTGAAGCACCAGCATTTTAAATACTGCAGCTGCTCAGAGCGCCAGTGGGGCTTGTAATCATGTCTGCAATTAACAAATTGAGTAATTATCAAATGGTACAAGCACCTTAGTCTCTCTTGAACAAGTGCTGTGTTCAACCCCTTAGTGACCAAACCATTTTTCAATTTCCTTACCCTTAAGGACCATGGCTATTTTTACATTTCTGCAGTGTTTGTGTTTAGCTGTAATTTTCCTCTTACTCATTTACTGTACACACACATGTTATATACTGTTTTTCTCGCCATTAAACTTTCTAAAGATACCATTATTTTCATCATATCATATAATTTTCTATAAAAAAATATATAAAATATGATGAAAAAATTTAAAAAAAACCACACACTTTTTCTAGCTTTGACCCCCAAAATCTGTTACACATCTACACCCACCAAAAAACACCTGTCATGAGATGCAGGACATATGCAGGACACAGCAATGATGGTACAACTCTATTTTATTACTGAGCATAGAAACATACATCTAGTCAGGTTCATTGTACTAATTAACTGCGACACAGACTACCGGACCTAAGCCCCGCCCCCAAACTAGTGAGTGACATCACATCCTGCTCTCATCACATCTTCCCCTTTTCCAAAGGCGAAGCATACATTTGAAAATAACAAATAACAAGGTATACGAACAGAGTATACAACAAAATTTTTCTTCGAACAATATATAAACAAATAGGTTCAGAAAATATAAACACATAAATTACATCCTGACTTGGACATCGGGGTAGACTACCATAGTCCACAGTGACCATGGGATTATTCTGCCCATACTTCCAGTCACTGTTCTAGCTAAAGTCAGTCCCTATATCGGGCCGGAAGTTTCACCACTCTTCCGCTTGATGTAACTTTGCAAGAACTGTCCTCTGATACAGAAGAAGGTGAATAGGAGTCCGCTGGAGGCAGAGACATATCCCCGCCGTGATCTTGCTGAGGGGAAGGCACCTCTCTTAGAACAGGGGATCCCACCGGCGGTGGTACTGAGGCATCCAGTTCCAGATTCTCAGGTACAGGCTGAAGATGTCTTCGGTTATGGCGTGTAACCGTCCCTCCATCAGTAAGGACTGTATAAGACCTTGGTTCTGGAGAGCGTCCAATTACCGTAGCAGGCGTCTTCCATTTCTTCTCATCATCCAGTTTAATTCTGACACTTTCCCCCGCATTCAGTTCCTGTAAGGGCCTGACAGAATGTCTCCTGTCGTAGAAGAAACGATAACCCTTTTTGGCCTCTTCATCCCTCCTAAGGACTTCGTCCCGAGGAACAGGGCCAGGCGGCTTGAAGACACCCACTTAGGGTAAAGTGGTGCGAATCTGGTGTCCTAGCATCAGCTGTGCTGGGCTAAACAGGGTGGCTTGAATGGGTGTCGCCCTGTATGACTAGAGGGCTAGGTACGGCTCAGATTGCTTTAGAATGAATTTTGTTGTTTGAACTGCCCTTTCAGCCATTCCGTTGGCCTGCGGATAATGTGGACTTGACGTGGAATGTACAAAGTCATATTCCCTGCTGAAAGCACTGAACTCTGTAGAAGCGAACTGCATACCATTATCACTCACCAGCTCCAATGGAATGCCCCACCGGGCGAACAAGCTCTTCCGACGAATGATAACGGCTTGACTTGTGATATCATTCAGAGGTGCAATTTCCAAATACCTGGAATAGTAGTCGATCACAACAAGGAACTTTTTCCCATGCAGTTCGCACAAATCAGCAGCTATTTTCTGCCACGGAGGCAGCGGAGTAGAAATCAAGGGCTCCCTTCTCTGAGTAGGACGGCGTTCCCGGCAAAAGGCACATTTAGACACGTGATTTGCAATTTCGGAGCTGATCCCAGGCCACCACACAGCTGTAGCTGCCCTTTCTCTGCACTTTGTAATGCCTAAGTGGCCATCGTGAATCCTGTTTAACGTCTCCTTCCTCATGCTGACAGGAATTACGATGCAGTCTTGGAACAGCACCAACCCCTCCAGCTCCGTGAGCTGCGACCTCTCTGGCTGGTAAGAACTTAAAGACATCCAGGCTGCCCGGCTCTCGGGCCAGCCTTCTTTTATATACTTTATAACCTCTTGCAGATCTGTGTCCAAATATGTCTCTTTTTTTATCTCCTCCAGTTTCCTTGAAGAAATTGACTTAGAGGCCAGAACTGAATCAACATACACTTTCACATCAGATTCAGTGGAGGATTCTTCAGCAGCAGCCAGCGGAAGCCTGGATAGTGTATCCGCCACAACCAGTTGTTTCCCCGGCACATGCACTGCCTGAACATTGAACCTGAGCAGTCTCATTAAAAGTCTCTGGCATCTTAAGGGTGTTTTGTCGATATCATAAGAGTTGATTAGAGGGACTAGCGGTTTGTGGTCAGTCTCCAGACTAAATTTCTCCAAACCCACTAGATAACGCTGAAAGCGCTCACATGCCCAAACTGCGGCCAGGCACTCTTTCTCAATTTGAGCGTATTTTGACTCCGCAGCCGTCAGTGTGCGGGAACAGTAGGCGATGGGCTGTAGTTTATTTTCATTTAACTGCAGGAGGGCAGCCCCCAACCCATAACTGCTTGCATCAGCACTAACCACAGTCTTTTTGGAAGGGTCGTAGAACCCCAGCACTGGGGCAGACCCCAGCAGGGACTTGGCCTGCATAAAATATTTTTCTTGTGAAGGTCCCCAGACCCAGGCAACGTCTTTCTTTAGCAACTCTGTGATAGGGTGTAGAACTGTTAATAAATCTGGAAGAAACTTGCCCACATAATTTACAAGGCCCAATATCTGTCTCAGCTCATGTACATTAGAAGGACTTTTCATCTGTTCAATAGCACAAATTTTCTCGGGGTCTGGCTTGATGCCATCCCCATTGATGATATGCCCAAAGTAATATAATTCAGTTTTCCTAAAATGGCATTTTTCTTTATTTAACTTCAGCCCAGACTCTTTGATAGCCTGCAGCACACAACTTAAACGCTGGTCATGCTCCTCCACTGTAGACCCATACACTAGAATGTCGTCCATGACGACTGCCGTGCCCACGTGGTCACTTAGGAGAGAAATCATTTCCCTTTGAAAAATTTCTGGGGCAGAGGATATCCCGAAGGGGAGTCTGCAGAAGCAAAACCGACCTACCGGTGTAATAAAGGTAGTCAGCTTGCGGCACTTCGGATCCAGGGGGATCTGCCAAAAGCCACTAGAAGCGTCTAATGTAGAAAAGAACTTCGCCCCAGCCAACTTTGGAGCTATGTCTTCTAATGTCGGCCACACAAATCTCTCTCTCTCTTCACTGCCTCATTCAACCTTTTCAGGTGATGCGCACCTTTCCATTTTTCTTTGCAACAGGAACAATGGGGGCACACCAATCGGTTGCTTCAACAACCTCTTCAATAACCCCCATAGACTTCATGTGCATAAGCTCCTTCTCCACTTGAGGCATGAGCAGGAACGGAATTCTACGGGGAGTAGAAATACTGTATGGGACTGCATCACTTTTAAGTGCTATACGGACTGGTTTGCAATTCAGTAGATCTCATTCACTCTGGCCACAAGTCACAGGCTGATTTTCTGCTCAATAAATTGCTAACATGCACCCACATGCACCCACATAGTGAATTTCCTTTGCTTGTACTCACAGCTGGCAAGAAATTTCCCCGCACAATCAATGCGGCCACCAGGACTATGGACATTTGTAGTAACGTTCGCCAGCTGGGGCTGTCGAGGCAGTTTCATAAATGCAGCAAAAGACATTACAGTGATATCTGCTCCTGTGTCAATCTTAAAATCAACTTTGGCTCCCATTACAGTAAAAGTAACCTTCCAATCTTCCTCTGAGCTTGGCCGTTCCACAACAGACCCCACAAAAGACACTTCCTGACCCTTCTGGTCACTGTCCACCTGCATCTCCTTAATGTATTCAGTTTTACACACCACTTCAAAATGGCCCATTCTGTTACATTTTCTGCATCTTTTATCTCTGGCCGGGCATATAACACTCTGATCATGGGCACGGTAGCACCGTGTGCATCGGGCATGCTGCGCCCATCCACTTCTAGGCCTATCCATTATTTTAGATCTACCGCTCACACTGTGCCTTTCACTAGTAGTTTTCCTGGACTGTTGCACTTCATCCACAATACTCTCAGACTGTAACATATCTCAGCCTAATGTCACTATCCCTTTAAGACTTCCTTCTCTGACTGCTGCATTTGGGCAGTATTCACATTCAGCTTGCTTGCCTGCCTGATTAATCATTCATGCACCTGATTACCTCAGCCTCTTTTTAAGCCTTCTCAGGTCTAATGTGCTGGAATGTGCATTAACATTGAGGTTGTGATCCTGAACAACAGAGGTCTGTGACTGTTTCCTGCACCTGATTACCTCAGCCTCTTTTTAAGCCTTCTCAGGTCTAATGTGCTGGAATGTGCATTAACATTGAAGTTGTGATCCTGAACAACAGAGGTCTGTGACTGTTTCCTGCATGAATTTTACCAACTATTTCAACCTACAGCATTTTCTATTACCTATGCTAAATATCATCAAACCGCAAGTATCAAAAATATCTCCATTCTGTTTCCTGGACACAGCTACTTAACAATCTCTGAACTTTATTATAAATCAACTATGCTTTTGCTTACCATCACTCTAATTACAATAACATCATCTTACTCAGAACTTTATAACTATTTCTGTGCTTCTAGTTGTCATTGCTGAAATAACCTGCAACAAACCTAGTTTGGTCAAACAGTAATTAATGCCTGAGACTTGTAACTTGTCTATCACTTGTGCTGCTCTAATTATACTGATATACAGCTTTACATAATATAATGAACTGTGAACCTGCAACAAACCTTGGTTTGCATTTATATGCACAAAACAGTAATTAATGCCTAAGACTTGCAACCTGTTTATCACTTGTGCTGCTGTGTTTAACCCTGACATACAACCTTATAAAACATTATGTACTGTGAACCTACAACAAACCTTAGTTTGCATCTAAGTATCAAACTTCTACCTGTTTACTTTGGAGCCTGAACATTGCTATATTTTTCTCTCATTGAATCCTGCAGCTACTTCTATTAACTAACTATAAGTCACAGTGAAGTCAGAATATATTGTATACAAATGTTGCACTCTCCATTTCTTCTACAATAACTTCTAGCAAATATGAATCACAGAATATCATCTATCCATGTCCAGGATACTCTTCCCCGGGTCAGGGGTCGGTGTCTTCAAATCCCTACCACTGCCCCGAGGGTCTGTTTCCTGAGCGCATGTACACCGGATCATGACACAGACCTCAGATCAGCCAGGGCCGCCTATAATATTGACTGGACCCTGGGCAAAAAATTTCTTGGGACCCCCACCCCATGCAATTTTGCTCTCCACCCCAACATCCCAAAAAACAACTAAATAATTTTTTTTTTTTTATTATTAGCCCAGCGGTGGAACATTGCAATATGTGAAACTGGACCTAAGCAGTACTAATAAGTAAATAAATATATAAATTCCTCCACTGTGGATTCATTTAATATTCTTTTGAATGTGATTCTGGTGTGAGGTTAGCTGGTTAAAGAAATTTAGGGCAGCCAACAGGAGAAAAGCAAGGTAAAGGAGGAAGCATGGAGGTGCAGACACATATAAGTTTACTGACTGGAACAGCAGAACTACTATGGGAAGCTGTAAAATCTGAGACAGAGAGAAAATAAAAACTATAAAAATAAACCTTACATTAATGTGTGAAGTATCAGCATGACACTATACATCAGCCACAGCAGCACATGTCACTTCTTTGCTAGGAACAAGTTCCCTCTCACCCTGCACTAGACAATGCTGCATGGGGAGGGGTGAGTGTGCACTCACTTATTCTTCCCACTGACACCTTTCTACAAAGCACTGTTCCCCTAACAAACTTCAGTTAGTTGATCTTAGGGCCACAGCAGAAAGAGCAGGGCTAAGGGGACC
The DNA here is from genome assembly GCF_027579735.1 of Bombina bombina. Lineage (NCBI taxonomy): Eukaryota > Metazoa > Chordata > Amphibia > Anura > Bombinatoridae > Bombina > Bombina bombina. The sequence continues at coordinate 368,894,449 of NC_069500.1, forward strand.
AGTAGACTGGATGCTGTCTGCCCAAGGCTGCATGGATACAGTGTGAGATGAGTCACACAGCCTCAAGACGGAAGTGAGCAGTGTATGCAGCTGCACAGATGCTCAAATCCTCATGTGCCTGCCTCTCCAGCTTTCTGCTGCATGCGCCTACAGTCAGCCTTACCCAGAAACAATCCCCACCACCAGAGCAGTTACCTGGTAACAGTTGTAAGTTTTGTAACCCCAGTAGGACCTTTTCTGATGCAGTGGAAATGGCTGGATGCTGAGTTAGGGTTTTGCATTCAGTGCTGCACAGTGCACATCTAAAACAGCACATGGCAATAGCTTGGCATGTCACATGACAACGGCACGGTCTGGCACAGTTTTTAAAAAAAATATAAGCAGAGTACTTTTGACTGTGACAGTATTAGGACTGAATGTGTGTGTTCCCCATGTCACATCAGCAGTCTGCCCCTTTTGCCCTGTGTTAAAGACGGTCCTGAGATCAGCACTTTGCTTTTTCACCAGTTCACTCTGGCGGGTCATCCTAATAGCCCCATCTAATGTTAAATCAGGCTCTAACTGCAGCTTCAGTGAGACTTCAGCATCTGCAATTCCAATAACTATTCTGTCTCTGATTTGCTCTTCTTTAGCAACACCAAACTCACAGAATTTAGCTAGTTCATACAGGCTGTGCACAAATGACTCCACAGATTCTCCCACCCACTGATTACGTTTGTGAACACAAGCTCTCTCATGAATCACATTTCTTTTGGGCACAAAGTGGGCACTGAGTTTATCCATAACTATATCAAAGTAAAATTCTTCCCCTTCTTGGAAAGTAAAAGCATTGAACACTGGCTCCACATCTTTCCCCATAGAGTATAAAAGAGAATTAACTTGTACTTCACCACTCTCCTTGTTCAGTTTGGAAGCAATCCTGAAGCGCTGAAACCGCTGACACCATGTGGGCCAAGCTGCAGGCTGAGAAAAGTCAAAAGGCTAAGGTGGGGTAATCTTTGACATTGTCATCGATCAGGAACAGAAGCGCAGGCCAGAACTTCTAACACTATGTCATGAGATGCAGGACATATGCAGGACACAGCAATGATGGTACAACTCTATTTTATTACTGAGCATAGAAACATACATCTAGTCAGGTTGATTGTACTAACTAACTGCGACACAGACTACCGGACCTAAGCCCCGCCCCCAAACTAGTGACATCACATCCTGCTCTCATCACAACACCCATGCTAAATAGTTTCTAAATTTTGTCCTGAGTTTAGAAATACCCAATGTTTACATGTTCTTTGCTTTTTTTTGCAAGTTATAAGGCAATAAGTGCAATTAGCACTTTGCTATTTCCAAACCATTCCCCCCCCCCCCAAAAATTAGCGATTGTTAAATTGGAACACTGATATCTGTCAGGTATCCCTGATTAACCCTTCACATGTTTATATTTTTTTTTTAGTAGACAACCCAAAGTATTGATCTAGGCCCATTTTGGTATATTTCATGCCTCCATTTCACCACCAATTGCCATCAAATAAAAAAAAATGTTAACTTTTTCACTAACTTTAGCTTTCTCACTGAAATTATATACAAACAGCTTGTGCAATTATGGCACAAATAGTTGTAAATGCTTCTCTGGGATCCCCTTTGTTCAGAAATAGCAGACATATATGGCTTTGGCATTACTTTTTGGTAATTAGAAGGCCGCTTAATGCCACTGCGCACCACACTTCTATTATGCCCAGCAGTGAAAGGGTTAATTAGGTAGCTTGTAGGGTTAATTTAAGCTTTAGTGTAGAGATCAGCCTCCCACCTGGCACATCCCACCGCTGATCCCTCCCTGACCCCTCTCAGACAGCTCTCTTCCCTCCCCCACCCCACAATTGTCTCTGCCAGTACTAAAATAAAAGGCTTTTTATATATATATATATATATATATATATATATAGTCTTCACTGTAGGATACCCCCTTAGCCCCCAACCTCACTGATCCCCCTTCCCAAACAGCTCTCGATGGGCCGCCCACCCGCCCCCCCTCCCACCCACCAACGATCGGCACCATCGCTGGTGACTCTCTCTGCATCGGATGCTTAAAAAAAAGGTTATTGCAGGATGACTCAATATCGAGGCATCCCTGCAATAACCTGAAAGCGTCTGGAAGCGAGCGTTTCAAACCCCTGAAGACATTCCAGGCATGTCCTTGGTCATTAAATGACACTTTTTGTAGGACGTGCCTGGCATGTCCTTGGTTGTTACGGGGTGCACGGGGTACAGTTTGGAAACAGCTATAACTTTTAATAGAAGCATTTTTGCTAATACATGTATATTACAAAAATGCTTCTAATCAAAACTGAAATGCACCCATTTAGATTCCAGTTTGGCTGCAATGTCGTATATATACGTTGTGTGGTACTTTGGCTATCGTACTGCACCATGTATATATGTTGTTGCTTCAGGATGCTCCAGCAAAATCGGCTGTTAAGTTATAGCCGAGATCTGGAGCTCTTGAAGCTTCAGGCATCTCCCGCTTATGGAGCCGGAGCACGATCAGTGCTCCGCCTCCATATGAGGGCAGATGCTGGATCGTTAGAGACGGTGACACTGTGTCACCATCTGTAACGATCTTCTGCTGGAGCCGAAGGGAGGTGGGGCGGGAGGAGGGTGGACGGCCCAGCAGAGGAGGCGGGAGGGAGTGAGCAGCTATACTATAGAAAAGGGGGTGTGGGAGACCCTACAATAAAGATCACGGGTGTGGGGGGGACACTACGCTACGGAATAGTTAAAATATATATATATTATTTTTTTTAAAACAAAACTTTTTCAGGTACAGGCAGGTAGCTGCTAGTACCTAAGATGGCGGCAATAGTTAGGGGATCATGGAGGTTTGAGGGTTAGAGCAATCCTACACTGCAGAAAAAAAAAATATTTAAAAAAAAAAGTTTTTATTTTTTTACTGGCAGACTGTCTGCCAGTACTTAAGATGGGGGTGACCAGTGGAGGGTGGGAGAGGGAAGAGAGCTGTTTCGGAGGGCTCAGGTAGGGATCAGGGGGTGGGTAGTATCAGGTAGGAGGCAAATCTCTACACTAAAGCTAACGTTAACCTTTTAAGCTACCTAATTAACCCCTTCACTGCCGGGAATAATTGAAGTGTGGTGCGCAGCTGCAATTAGCTGCCTTCTAATTACCAAAAAGCAATGGCAAAGCCATATATGTCTGCTATTTCTGAACAAAGGATAAAAAGTTTTACAAACATTTGTGCCATGATTGCACAAGCAGTATGTAAACAATTTCTGTGAAAAACCCAGTTTGTGAAAAAAGTACCAATTTTTTTATTTGATGGCATTTTGCGGTGAAATGGTGACATTAAATATACCAAAATGGGCCTAGATCAATAACTTGGGTTGTCTACTTAAATGATGATAGGAAAATAAAAAAAAGACATGCCTCTATTTCTGTTTAAATGGAGTGATAGCAAAAATGCTAAAAATGCTCTGGTATTTTGGGCAAGTTTTTGTCTGGAAGTCCTAGTAGTGAAAGGGTTTAGCCTAAATTAATCACTTTTTAATAATTTATTTAAAAAAAAAACACATTCTTTTAATAAGAATAAATTAGTTAAATAATTTATTTTAATGTTTAACATGTGTTTGTATATACTTTTATTCTATCCCTAACACTTTACTTAAAGGGACAGTAAACACCACTAAGAAGTCGATTTGTTCTCCAAATACATAACCAATGAAACAATTTACACATACCCCCAATAGTGAATAACATCATCAGCTCTAAGAATCGTTACCATCTCTATCTTTCACTCCAAAATGGCCCCTAAACTCCTCCTCTCTCTACCTTCTTCACCCCGTCTATATTTTATTTTCAAAATCTCTACTCCTTCACGATACGTTCCAATCTGTCATCACGCAGTGAAGATGACATATCGACGTAACTGGCACTGCGATGCGCATGCGCATCTTATTTTTGGCCTTATCTTCATAACGCTTTCAGTAGCAGACTATCCCTGAAGCGTTCATTTCCGGCTGAACGATTTTGTAGATACCCTGTTTTTTTTTCTTTCTTTGTGCGCTGGTGGTAAATGCAGTTCCGGATGATTCCGGATTATTAGTTCCCCCTGGAGGTTGCGCATGCGCAAATTCGGCAGTCGCCGTGTGATGAGAAACGATGACGCAATCGCAACAGTACGTGAACTACTGAAATAACTGATTTGAGAGTCGCATCTAAGAGGGGCATGGATAACTACGGTAAGCTAGATTTATCCATAGGGGCTGAGTTTGGGGGCCATATCTAACGGTCTGGATTCACTGTTTAAAATGTAGATGGGACACAATACTATTTGAGGAAGCAAAGTTAAAGTTGCAGACTACGCAGGATTAGATCTTTCCAATAAAGTAAGTTTATATGGGGTGTTTACTGTCCCTTTAAGGTCTTTAGTCCTGCTTACTTTTTTTAAATGCTGTTATGCGTTGTGCTCAAGCGTAATTTGAGTGGTGTTTTGGGCTGCTGTACACAACACTGAAAATATAGGGAGTGCTAAAAAAATATGTTTGTCACGCTAACCATTCACTGGTAATTCTTTTTTACCATGGACTTGCTATTCTTACCTGAGAAGTACAATATTTATAGCATACCCTGCACTATTAGTAGAGCTCCACTTTTAAAGGGACAGTCTACTCCAGAATTTTTATTGTTTGAAAAGATAGATAATTCCTTTATTACCCATTCCCCAGTTTTGCATAACCAACAATGTTATAATAATATACCTTTTACCTCTGTGATTACCTTGTATCTAAGCCTCTGCAGATTGCCCCCTTATTTCAGCTCTTCTGACAGACTTGCATTTTAGTTCATCAGTGCTGACTAAAATCCAATTAGCTAAATCCAAGGGAGAGAGCACAATATTATCTATTTGATACACTGACCAAATGCAGAAAAGAGGCGGCCTTCAAGGGCTTAGAAATTAGAATATGAGCCTGTCTAGGTTTAGCTTTCAACAAAGAATACCACGAGAACAAAGTAAATTGGAAAGTTGTTTAAAATGCCTAATTTTGACTAGACTGTTCCTTTAATCTGGGCCATGATAATTGATTGGACTAGCAGAAAATATAATATCTTGCCCCCCATTCTAATTTTTTAGTATTTGCTCTGTGAAAAAGTAATATTTTTGGACTAATTTTCTATGGCCTTCATATTTACTATATGGCTTTTTGATTTAGTTTAGTTACTTCTATTACATCTCTGATAAGTCTAGAACAGTCATTGGGTAACTATGAAAAAATCTATTAAGACATTTCATAGGGTTTTCCCAGGGATTGATCTCAGACCTACACAAAAGCAGAATATACAAAGCCAATGGGACAGGAAAACACGACAACTAATTTAGTCAATATTGATAAAGGCTTGCTGTCTATTACCCTGGCATACACACACACACATATACACATACTATCTGTCTCACACATATACACATACTATCTGTCTCACACATATACACATACTATCTGTCTCACACATATACACATACTATCTGTCTCACACATATACACATACTATCTGTCTCACACATATACACATACTATCTGTCTCACACATATACACATACTATCTGTCTCACACATATGCACACAAGGTGTTGGATTATACTCAGTCACCAAGCAAACCTTATGTACCCTGTACTTTAATCTCCCATTTCTTAAAATTTGCATTGCAGACCAATGATAAGAATAAGAAACTTTAAATATAAGCACTAAATAACCTCCTATGATGAAAGAGGCCACTCTTGGACCTAAATGACAATATATTATATTATAATTAGTGGAGGACAAAGGACAGGTATGGGAGCCACTTTTGGACCCAGGATTAAGTGAGATATACAATAAATATCACCTGCATAAGGATTAAGTATTTAGAATGCTTTGTATAGCCCTAGCTACACTTAAATATGTTAAAGGGACATTAAACAGAAAATCTTTCATGATTCAGATACAGAATACAATTTTAAATAACATTCCAATTTACTTCTATTATCTAATTTTCTTCATTCTTTAGATATCAATTGTTGAAGAAATAGCAATGCACATGGGTAAGCCAATCACATGAGGCATCTGTATGCATGCACCAATCAGCAGCTACTGAGCCTATCTAGATATGCTTTTCAGCAAAGGGTATCAAAAGAATGACGCAAATTAGATGATTGAAGTAAATGAGAAAGTTGTTTAAAATTGCATGCTCTTTCAAAATCATGAAAGAAAAATTGTGGATTTCATGTCCCTTTAAGTAGTTAAATAGCACGAATATCTAATTGCTAAATTTCAAGAAGTTTTGAGCTTCAGGTAGGTAGTCATCATTGTTCTAGATTAATAAAGAAAAACAAAAGTACTAATGGCACTGCTGAAGGTTAAGAATTAGGGTAGCCTATTAATCTCTGAGTTTATAGATACCGTATGTGTAGGTTTGTATCTATAACTCTGTGTTAATTACAACATGGCTGAGGTGCTGTGTACTTGTATACTGAACCACACAGAATCAATCCTTGGATTGAAAATTTGTACACCTGGGTAGCACTCTTCCCCTTATTCATGGATGGCAAAATTGGGCAGAGACTGGATATCTTTGGAGAAAGAGTGCTTAGGGATATTTAAAATATAACCTTTATTTGTTAATTTAAAACAAAAACAAAAGCTTACACACAATCCACATATATACAATGTTTAAAAACACAGGATTTGGTCGGATTTTTTATAATCCAATATTCTTTATTTGAATATAGTGGTTGTCGTTTACATTAAACGTATATTGATCTATCTTAAGTCACAGATATCCGTAGGGATCAGTAAGAATCTGATTTTCTTGTAGAATACGTGATCTCACTTCGCTTTGCACCACTGAGATAATAAATCTATTGTTCCTAAACTTGGGGTTTAAGTCACACATAAAAGTGTCTTTTTTAATGTTAAGTGAGTGGATACGCACTTGTACAATTTTATGGGAACTAATTTAAGATTATATTCAGCAGAATCTGGTTTGTATTCTGTCTTGATGTATATATTGGGATTTTGGATTTAACAAATCGAATATTACTGCTGATTACAAAGGAATATATATGTAGTATTAGTATAGAGTAGATGTTGATCTTGGCTTATGATAATGAGCTAAATCTACCACTATTGCAATTACTGTTTAAATGTACTGAGATAGTCGCCTGTTATATTAGCAGACTGTAAGATTAAACTATTGTAACTGCTGTATATATATGCTAAGGATTTAGCCTAATATATTTCCAGACTGTTGTGCTGAACTCTCTGGCACTTCAAATAAAGTATGTATATATCTAACACAAAATTTGTTCCATTTTTGCAGTAGGTTGTATGGAGTATACAATACTTATTGGCGTCAAAGTGCTGATAGTCACACTTTTGTCGTTCAGCACTACTTAGATTTACTTTACTTATAAATTCCAATGAGTAATGGGTTAGCTGAGACAGATATTCTTAATGTCTTGTTAATACAATATAGACCCCATTTTGCTGCTGAATTGAGTGCTTATTCTATTGGTTTCTAATGTTCCATACAAGAATTGCTATATATATTTAATATGTGTATACTCAAAAAGTTACTCGATAATCACTAATTATGCCACAACTTCGGATTAAATTACAAGTAGAGTCTCTATGAATTTTACAAGATACTGCAAGATAGCTGCAGCGATAAGAAGGATTCGTTCTGATACTTATAGCGAATCTAGTATTTTTTGTGTTTGTTAGTATCTGTATACTTTTCTCTACCGGTTATCTCTGAGTTTTTTCTAAGTTTGTATAAACACGGCTAGCAGTTTGGCGTTTTTGGTATCTATAACTTATTGGATATTGGGGTAATGTATCTAAATCCCCTATTTCCGTACTGATATACTTATGATACCGCCTTGCCGAAACTGCCGGTTACCAATATAAAGTACACGGTACTAGAAAGAACCTTATTTAGGAGATTCTTAGCTGTAGTCTTAATGTTAACAACCAACACACATGCTTCTATTATTTACATTAAGGACCAAATATCCTGCTAGTTAAAAAATGTTAGGAGGCATTCACAACAAACATTTCCCTAACATGTTTCGCCACTAACGTGGCTTTTTCAAAGGGTACGGCGCGGCCAGATTTGTGTCTTTTTATTGGCTCGCACTCGTTCTCCTATAGGTTGTTATTTTGACAAATCAAGAGATCCGTTGCAGGGAACCAATCACTCTATACTAAGTAGCCTATACACATGTAAGATTGGATACGATTGAAAGAAAATATTTTCTCATTCTTGTTATGTGTATACTTTGAACCTGTATGAATGAAAGTTCGTAGGACACAAGTACAACTATAATCTGTTTATTATGTTATTTGTACCATGAAATCCTATAAGCTAGAAGTTTATATAAAGAATTAGTCTTGTTTAGTTGATTGTATACTATTTATACTGATTGTATGGTTTTTAATAATGACAGATGGTATCCAGTTGAGGCTTGGATACAAAGTATATGGTAAAGAACAAGTTGCTTGTAAGCAATTTATCAAGAGAGAGAGTTTATGAATCAATATATGCTTTTAAGCTATCCTATTATATTAGCCTTATTATTAGCCTAGTTGATCAAGATTGAATATAATAATTTTGATAAAGTTAAAGGATATAACGTTTGTTGATAAATATACAAATATAAGCTAGTCTTTTTAACTTTCAGAATGGTGACTGTGATAAAGAAAGGGGGAGGGGGGGGGGAAATAATATGACTGCATGAACATCTATTACTAGATAGTTGTTATATTCAATTTTATTTTTATTTTAACAGAATAAATATGCTATATTAATATAACGATATTGAGTTCTGCAGCGTAAGGATGCTAGAATTAAATCACTGTATTCGTTGTAAGGATTTACATGCGACTTAAATAGTTAGTTGATGAATCAACTTAAAATAATGTTAATAATCAGTGACAATACTAATACTCTACCAGTGATAGTGTGTAACAAATTAAATACATAGTGATAAATAAGAAATTCTAGTGAGATTGATTATATAATTACTTACTGTCTTTAAATATTATGACAGATTGTGTAGTCATATTTATGTATTTGTTTGAATAATAAGTTATGTACTTTTGTTACTTGTATATGTAGGTACACCATATAAGTGTAGAGATAGTACATACTTGTATATTGATGTACTACAATTCAATCTTAATATGTTTCGGTGCAATTGTGTTGTGACATTTTTGTTGGGGTTGGTGATAATAAATGAATAGGGATGATGCTTCTCAATGATATTTTGAATCTTTTCAAGTGATGGTGTGTCTAAGTATCAAATAGTATGAAAATGTGAACTTTCCATAAGTAGTGCTGTTGTGTAAAAACAAACTAAAAATAAGTGCTCTAATAAAAGGTGGGGATGATGATGTACTTTAGTGACATGATAAGTGACTGTTGATTTAGTGTCTAGTAGGTGATGAATCTGTGACAGATATGTCAATTGTGGTGTGGATGTGAAGTTGATTAAGATTTGTGAATTATTTTTGGTGCTTAAAAATTCTTGTCTTGATTATTGTTCTTGTTTTATTATTCACTAAGACTTGACATTTTGTTCATATTTATAAATATGAAAAGTAATTATTGTGCTCATTAAGGCCATTGGGTTGTATAGAATTAAGTAGATATATCCATCTACTTTCATGTTGGAGCAAGCTTGTTTCTTTGTCTCCTCCTCTGATTCCAAAGTTGACTTTCTGTATACCACAACATTTTAACCCTTCAGGTTTGCCTTGATGGAATTTGTAAAAGTGATGGGCTACTGATGAAATGGTCTTCTTGTTCTTTAAATCTTTGGCTGCATTTTATTAGTTCTTCTAATCTATCATATTCTGCAGTGTCGTGTTTGATAAGGATGTTCATTAGTTTATTAGAGCACTCAGACAAAGCTTCTTCCCATTCTATTCAAAAAGAAAACTACGGCTAGCAGCATACAAACTGGTTCCTACCCTTGTGGAAATTGCATCAGTTGTAAATTTTTGAAAAAAACAACAACTATCACGGACAGATTTGATAAAAAACATCCTATCAAATCTTTTATCAACTGTAATACTACTGGAGTAATCTATGTCCTACAGTGTCAATGTTCAAAAATCTACGTAGGAATGACAACACGCAAATTACGCACGAGGCTACAGGAACATGTGCGCAATATCCGAAATGCAGCCAAAGATTTAAAGAACAAGAAGACCATTTCATCAGTAGCCCATCACTTTTACAAATTCCATCAAGGCAAACCTGAAGGGTTAAAATGTTGTGGTATACAGAAAGTCAACTTTGGAATCAGAGGAGGAGACAAAGAAACAAGCTTGCTCCAACATGAAAGTAGATGGATATATCTACTTAATTCTATACAACCCAATGGCCTTAATGAGCACAATAATTACTTTTCATATTTATAAATATGAACAAAATGTCAAGTCTTAGTGAATAATAAAACAAGAACAATAATCAAGACAAGAATTTTTAAGCACCAAAAATAATTCACAAATCTTAATCAACTTCACATCCACACCACAATTGACATATCTGTCACAGATTCATCACCTACTAGACACTAAATCAACAGTCACTTATCATGTCACTAAAGTACATCATCATCCCCACCTTTTATTAGAGCACTTATTTTTAGTTTGTTTTTACACAACAGCACTACTTATGGAAAGTTCACATTTTCATACTATTTGATACTTAGACACACCATCACTTGAAAAGATTCAAAATATCATTGAGAAGCATCATCCCTATTCATTTATTATCACCAACCCCAACAAAAATGTCACAACACAATTGCACCGAAACATATTAAGATTGAATTGTAGTACATCAATATACAAGTATGTACTATCTCTACACTTATATGGTGTACCTACATATACAAGTAACAAAAGTACATAACTTATTATTCAAACAAATACATAAATATGACTACACAATCTGTCATAATATTTAAAGACAGTAAGTAATTATATAATCAATCTCACTAGAATTTCTTATTTATCACTATGTATTTAATTTGTTACACACTATCACTGGTAGAGTATTAGTATTGTCACTGATTATTAACATTATTTTAAGTTGATTCATCAACTAACTATTTAAGTCGCATGTAAATCCTTACAACGAATACAGTGATTTAATTCTAGCATCCTTACGCTGCAGAACTCAATATCGTTATATTAATATAGCATATTTATTCTGTTAAAATAAAAATAAAATTGAATATAACAACTATCTAGTAATAGATGTTCATGCAGTCATATTATTTCCCCCCCCCCTCCCCCTTTCTTTATCACAGTCACCATTCTGAAAGTTAAAAAGACTAGCTTATATTTGTATATTTATCAACAAACGTTATATCCTTTAACTTTATCAAAATTATTATATTCAATCTTGATCAACTAGGCTAATAATAAGGCTAATATAATAGGATAGCTTAAAAGCATATATTGATTCATAAACTCTCTCTCTTGATAAATTGCTTACAAGCAACTTGTTCTTTACCATATACTTTGTATCCAAGCCTCAACTGGATACCATCTGTCATTATTAAAAACCATACAATCAGTATAAATAGTATACAATCAACTAAACAAGACTAATTCTTTATATAAACTTCTAGCTTATAGGATTTCATGGTACAAATAACATAATAAACAGATTATAGTTGTACTTGTGTCCTACGAACTTTCATTCATACAGGTTCAAAGTATACACATAACAAGAATGAGAAAATATTTTCTTTCAATCGTATCCAATCTTACATGTGTATAGGCTACTTAGTATAGAGTGATTGGTTCCCTGCAACGGATCTCTTGATTTGTCAAAATAACAACCTATAGGAGAACGAGTGCGAGCCAATAAAAAGACACAAATCTGGCCGCGCCGTACCCTTTGAAAAAGCCACGTTAGTGGCGAAACATGTTAGGGAAATGTTTGTTGTGAATGCCTCCTAACATTTTTTAACTAGCAGGATATTTGGTCCTTAATGTAAATAATAGAAGCATGTGTGTTGGTTGTTAACATTAAGACTACAGCTAAGAATCTCCTAAATAAGGTTCTTTCTAGTACCGTGTACTTTATATTGGTAACCGGCAGTTTCGGCAAGGCGGTATCATAAGTATATCAGTACGGAAATAGGGGATTTAGATACATTACCCCAATATCCAATAAGTTATAGATACCAAAAACGCCAAACTGCTAGCCGTGTTTATACAAACTTAGAAAAAACTCAGAGATAACCGGTAGAGAAAAGTATACAGATACTAACAAACACAAAAAATACTAGATTCGCTATAAGTATCAGAACGAATCCTTCTTATCGCTGCAGCTATCTTGCAGTATCTTGTAAAATTCATAGAGACTCTACTTGTAATTTAATCCGAAGTTGTGGCATAATTAGTGATTATCGAGTAACTTTTTGAGTATACACATATTAAATATATATAGCAATTCTCGTATGGAACATTAGAAACCAATAGAATAAGCACTCAATTCAGCAGCAAAATGGGGTCTATATTGTATTAACAAGACATTAAGAATATCTGTCTCAGCTAACCCATTACTCATTGGAATTTATAAGTAAAGTAAATCTAAGTAGTGCTGAACGACAAAAGTGTGACTATCAGCACTTTGACGCCAATAAGTATTGTATACTCCATACAACCTACTGCAAAAATGGAACAAATTTTGTGTTAGATATATACATACTTTATTTGAAGTGCCAGAGAGTTCAGCACAACAGTCTGGAAATATATTAGGCTAAATCCTTAGCATATATATACAGCAGTTACAATAGTTTAATCTTACGGTCTGCTAATATAACAGGCGACTATCTCAGTACATTTAAACAGTAATTGCAATAGTGGTAGATTTAGCTCATTATCATAAGCCAAGATCAACATCTACTCTATACTAATACTACATATATATTCCTTTGTAATCAGCAGTAATATTCGATTTGTTAAATCCAAAATCCCAATATATACATCAAGACAGAATACAAACCAGATTCTGCTGAATATAATCTTAAATTAGTTCCCATAAAATTGTACAAGTGCGTATCCACTCACTTAACATTAAAAAAGACACTTTTATGTGTGACTTAAACCCCAAGTTTAGGAACAATAGATTTATTATCTCAGTGGTGCAAAGCGAAGTGAGATCACGTATTCTACAAGAAAATCAGATTCTTACTGATCCCTACGGATATCTGTGACTTAAGATAGATCAATATACGTTTAATGTAAACGACAACCACTATATTCAAATAAAGAATATTGGATTATAAAAAATCCGACCAAATCCTGTGTTTTTAAACATTGTATATATGTGGATTGTGTGTAAGCTTTTGTTTTTGTTTTAAATTAACAAATAAAGGTTATATTTTAAATATCCCTAAGCACTCTTTCTCCAAAGATATCCAGTCTCTGCCCAATTTTGCCATCCATGAATAAGGGGAAGAGTGCTACCCAGGTGTACAAATTTTCAATCCAAGGATTGATTCTGTGTGGTTCTAGATTAATGTAGTCATATTGTACATTGAGTGACATGTGGCACAGGGATACCATCTGCTGGAATGACCACATGGTAAAGATGCTTTACCCAATGCCCACCCTTAGTAGGGAGAAATAAGGAGGGGGACTACAGACCTTCACTTGTTCAGTAACAACCAGTATCCAGAAAAAGTATAAACAGTCCCAAAATGGTATCCCCTTCTCAGCGAGTATCTTATTATCAGACAACCCTTAAAGATTTCTAAGTGAGAAAGGGGAGAATAAATTATGCAGTTCACAGGGTTAAGTGGGTAGTTGGACTGGGTCCCAGAAGTTAACGTTCTTCTGCCCATTGCTACTTAGTGGGACATAATGAGGATTATGTTAGCCTTTGTGAAACAAAGTAAAAGCCCCTCAATCAATAGGGACACAGCAACCATAATATATATATATATATATATATATATATATATATATATATATATATATATATATATATATTTGCCAGTCCCCTTCCTTTTCCTCTTTCTTTACTGGATCCAAACAACATCCAGAACTGATGATGATCCAAACAGAACACTTAACGGCTCAACTGAGCGGGACCAGTGCTGACGATAGGATTCAGGAATCTGATACAAATTTGTATCCAAACCTCATGAAGAGAGACAGGTTACACTGAAAATGAAATGAGAAAACACTGCATAATATTCCGGTCATAATGAATGAATAAATCAAACAAGACAATAGGTTAAAGTCAAGAATATAATTATTTTAATTTTTTTTTATTATGGGATGGGAAACCAAAAGGGGGGGAGCAAAATACTTGCCTCCTGTCTTTAATAAAAGACATAACATAATCCTCATTTTATTGCAAGACAGGAGGCTCCTATTTTGCTTTTTTTAAAGATACACGTCTAATAGAGTCAGAGCTGCGTGAGATATAGGTTTAAAATAAAACTTTCGAAATACAGAGTCTGATGACCAATCGGCAACTGTCAGAAGGTCCTGGAGAGAACAGCCTAAAAGAAAAGCCCTAGAAGCTGATGCTCCCCTTAGTGAATGACCCCCGAAAGACGACGGGACCAGAATCAAGACATGATCCATTTGACCCATCTTGCTATAGTGGGAGCTGAGACTGGTTTGAAAGGATGAACATAAGAGATCAAGAGAGGACCATTGCCGGAGGTATCCATAGGAGCTGTTCGATATAGGTACTCTTTGAGACATGCCGCTACGCACAATTAAGGCTCCTCCTCCAAGTATGGATAGGAAATCTCAGAGGAAAAGATTTTGGTGCATCTATAAATGGAAAAAAGAACCCCTTCAGGAGAAAAGAGAAAACCATCTCTGTCCAGAGCCTGTACATCTGAGACTCTGCAAAAAGAAAGTAGACAGAGTAGAACAGCCAATTTGTTTAAGAGAAAGTTGAGGATTCTGAGGCCAAGATCTGAAGAAGGAGAAAAGAAGGGAAACATCCCAGAGATATTTGTACCTGGTTTGTGGCGGAATCTTTAATCTGATTCCCCTCATAATGCGGCAAATGAGGTGGTGCTTACCCACGGGGAAGCCTTCTACCAGATAGTAAGCAGCAGAGATAGCTGATCTGTAGACATTTATAGAGCAAAATGCTTTCCCTTGTTCAAAAAGATGAGCAAGAAAGTTTTCTATCAGAGTAACAGGGGCAAAATAGGGATCGGAACGTTCTGCCATACACCAGCATAGCCATACTGACCAGGCTGCCAGGTAAGATCTTCTAGTTCCGGGGGCCCAAGAGTCCCGTAGGAGCTCTCGAGCTGGGACTGAAAGGCCGGAGGAGTCCCAGGAACCGCGGATATCCTCTATGCCAGCAATTGGAGGCTGTTGCTGAGAATTAGGGGGTGAAGAAATCCCCATGAGTCTGTGAGAAGGTCCTGCCAGAGAGGGAGGGCCAGGGGGGGAGAAGAACTGCGAGTTCTAGTAGGTCTGGAAACCAAGCTAATTTCTGCATGTGGAGAATCACCCTGGAAATCATGGAAAAGGGGGGAAAGGCATAACTCCCTTTGGGAGGCCAGGTTTGGAGGAAGGCATCCGAGGCTATTGCCCCTGGATCCGGGAGCCAACTGAAATAGGCTGGGAGTTGAGTGTTGGTCCTGGAGGAAAAAAGGTCCAGGGATAAAGGGCCCCTGAGGGATTGAATACAGAGAAATACAGATTTTAGCAGGTGACAGTCGCTCACTTCTCTCCAATGGCGAGAAAACCAATCCGCTACAACGTTGGACTGGCCCTGTAAATATTCCGCTATCACTGATATTCTGTGATCGAAGCAGAATTGGTAAAATTGTTTTGCCAAGGAGGACAGGGTCTGTGATCTGGTGCCACCTAGGCGGTTGATGTATTGAACTGCTGATATGTTGTCCATGCGGAGAAGGACACAGCAGTTTGTCAAAGAATTTGCGAAGGAACGTATTGCAAAAGAACCTGCAATGAGCTCCAAACAATTGATATGGAGGGAGGATTCTTCCAGAGTCCATTTCCCTCCTGTGGACTGGAAATTGCAAGATGCTCCCCAGCCTAAAAGGCTGGCATTGGATTCTATTATAAAGTCTTGTAGAGACTGAGATGAGAGTGTCTGAGTCTCTGCATGGCTCAGTAATAAATTGGGCCGGGGAAAATTGCCTGGATTGAGGCTGAAAGAAGACCTATGATTCTGGCCAGATTTCTTAAGGGTAGAACTGAGTTCTTTGTGAATGATTTGTAACTTGGTTTGTGGTAGAGCTTTGGCAGCCAGTAGCGAATCCACTGAAAACCCCAGAAATTCCATGGACTGGGAAGGAGAGGTATAAGACTTTTTTAAGTTTACTGTGAAACCTAGATTTTGTAGGAGAGTGGCTGTGGTTGTTAGGTGTTGTAATAGGATGGATTTGTCCTGGGCTAGAAAGAAAATATCATCTGGATATATGATCAGGCGAATTCCTCTGGATCTGAGGAAGGCTGCAACCGGTCTCATGATCTTTGTGAAGCACCAGGGTGCCGAACTGAGGCCAAAGGGAAGGCAGGTGAATTGCCAAGTTTGACCCTGCCATAGGAACTGAAGATAGTGACGAAATGATTTGTGCGTTGGGACTGTTAGATAAGCATCCTTTAGGTCTAGGCGGACCATCCAATCGTTCAATTGGAGAATGTCTCTGTGGAGATGGATGCCCTCCATCTTGAAATGTCTGTATATCAGAAATTGATTGAGTTCCTTCAAGTTTATGACCGGAGGGACACCCCCATCTTTCTTTTTGACTATAAACATGTTGCTGAGGAATCCCTGAGACTAAGATTCCTCTATGGCACCCTTTTGCCATAACTAGTTTAGTTCTGAATCTATCAAATGCAGCATTTGTGGTGGAAATGGGATAGGGTTTGGTGGATAGGGTTGGGATGGGAATTTGACAAATTCCATATGGAAACCCAGTACCGTCTGAAGTACCCATGGGTCTGATGTAACTGCTGACCATGTTGAAATATAATGGGCAAGTCTGCCCCCTAACTTTTTGTTGAAAACAACAAGGGGTAATAACGGTTCCCTAATAAATGATTCACTGAATAACAGCCCTTTTGCTGCAGAGCCTCCTTCTGAGCGGGCCATTTCTTCCAATTTTGGGTCAAGCCGAGATAAAGCAACCTGCAGTGTTCTTTGGATAGACACATTTGTATTTCCCAGAAGACATATTGTCCTTTGTGCTCACTCTCTTATTTGTATGGGATCTAGTAACTGAGAGGATAGAATAGCGTTCTCCGCTAATTTAAGTATTTGAGTCAGCGGTCCTACTAGGTCCAGGAGTTTATCCTGGGTGGACTTTAGTGATTTGTCAATGCACCTTCTAGGTTCTCTACCACTTCTGGTCAAGAAAGTGACTATATTAGGGTCAAACTCTGGGGTATAGACTTCTTTGTCTGGGAGTATAGGACGAAGCATTCAGCCCGTAGTTTATTCCTAGCTGAATTAGACAAGGGTTTGAGTAACCTGTATTGTAGAAATTTTGTAATATGTGGGGCAGGGGACCATTCACACGACCTAGGGTGCCTCAAATTATCCGGATCAAACATGGGTTGTCCCAGGGGGTCTAAAATAGCATTATCTGTAACCTCTGGGTTCTCTGGTATAGGTATAACATCATTAGAGGGGGCGTGGTCTGACTCCTCGGACAAATAGTCCTCTGGGTAATATTCTTTATCCATAGATGAATTTTTGGACATTTCCTCTGTAGAGGATTCATTCTCCCTTATTATTAAGGCAAATTATCACTGGAAGAGGGGTTGCTCTCCAGATTGTGTGTCTTTTTAAGTTGATCAGTGTGTAATTGATCTTGAAAAGACCCTTGTAATATATTTTTTACCAGGGCTGGCATGTCACCCATAACAGATAATATGGCTTTTGCAACTGAGTCCAAAATCATGGACTGTATGTCCTGAGATTGTTCTGAATCAGACATAATAAATCTGAATAAGTGTTAAGGATTATCGGGAGTATTTGTATTAGCCTGCAGAGGAGCTCGTTTGAGTACCGCAATGTTTACCAACACTATTGAAATAATGTTATAATAAAACAGTAATATAAATAATATAAGGTATTACAAAAGGATGCAAAAAGGGTGTAATCGTAGTGATAAATACAAAACAAAATGGCCGCGGTCACGTGATGATGCGCAAAAAACACTGCGCTGCGTCGCGTGATCCAAGATGGCAGTCGTATAGATTATACAAGAAGAAGGCTGCTCGTGAGTTTACTTGAGATACGGTACATACATATTAGAATGTTAAAAATACATATATATAGAAGACACATACAATAAAATAGAATTTTCTGTAAAGTGGCTAGCAATCCTAAACGGATTTGCAAGCAACAGAAAAACCATAGAAAAACACTTAGAAACCGCTAAACCTTTTCCTGTCCGATAACCTTTTCGGTTTTGAATTGTAGCATTTATTGTTTTTATTTTATGTGAACAATATCCTGTGAAGGTTTGTAATATTAATTTGTTTCACGATATCGCTGGATTGCCGCACTGTCAGCCGATTCCTCTCTATACCTTAAAGTGAAAGTAAATGTTTCCATATTGCCACATATCATTATAATCTATAGCACTAATATAACATTTTCACTTGGTTTGTTTTTTATTTTCTTCAATCTAATAGTTTATATTTTTATATTTTCTTTCCCTACCGTTCTGTCCGTTGCTCCTCCCACCCTCCTCTTCCTGGATTTTGTATTCATTACGTATAGAGCGGTCACACCCGCTCTATACGTAGACTAAAAGCTCGTTCATGATATATGGATCTACTGCGCATGCGCTAATCTGCGATCCGGCTACCAATGCGCATGCGAACTTTCTCATCCCCTAATGAAAACGCGCATGCGTCAAACTGTTTGGCTACATAATACTGAATGAATAGAAAGAATGTATTCATTCAGTATTATGCTATTAGTGTGTACTAGACGCTTTTTTTCTTGACACTACGATACGCTTGATTTGCGATTAGTGGCTAACTCTATTCTAACTCTATTTGACTTTTGGAGCTCGGAGCAGCCCGCTAAGACGCTGAGAATCTTGGCAAGAAATGATGGTCAAGTATGCGCATGCGCAAATTGTGAACGCGCGACAGGCATAACCTTGTTTATATTGCACTCGGCGCATGCGCATTGGCTGCGAGCAGGCTGTGACGTAGCTTTCTGGCCGCCGATCGGCCAGAAAGTCAATTGGTCTCTTGAAAAAACGTGACCAGGAAGTTAATTAACGCATCACCAACGGGCTGAATAGAAGATTAAACAAATATGCATTTAAATGCGGCGAAAACGTTATTTATGTAATGTAAAAAAAAAAGTCATGAATGAAAGTGCTATTGTTTTGACGGTAATTATGTAAATCTGCAGAGTAGAAGCACTAAGTTTACTTTTACTTTAAATACTGGGTGCCCGAACAGGTGGCTGGCCCTTTTGCACATGGCTTTTTCACTACCACCGCCATCTTGGATCAAGTGGTGCGCTGCTATGTCTCACGATTATGCATCACTTAATCGCGGCTATTTTGTTAGCCCTCTTTCATTGATTTCCGTGCTTCTGCTATCTGAAATTCAATCCTGTCTCTTACAAAGTGTTTCGTTTTACATATTTTATTGAAAATTATATCCGACTAAATCCTTATATATATTTCCTGAAATAAATATATATAACTTATACGTTATAGTCATCATTACTATTTGCCAGCAGGTGAAACCCATCCTTTCCCAATACCATAAACCTATCCCAGTGGATCATTTCTATCATATCCTTATCAATGTGTACATTTTATACATTTATATATATATATATATATATATATATATATATATATATATATATATAAATAACTCATTGTGTAGTTCATTAATAAATCTAGACAGGCCCAGAGGCTTGTTTTCCCACAGAAAACCTCTGAAATACATTGTTTCAAATGCAGCAAAGGATTCTGGGTAAGATATGCAAATTAAGTACACAATGACACACCTTTTTACTTCAGTCTGCTTTTCAGCAGGTTCCCTTTATGCCAAAGTATCGCTGTTCACACAGCTTATAAACTTAGCTAGGGTTAGTGCAGTGATTCATAACCATCCCAGGACAGACTATTTCGTGGTTTTTGCCACTCAATCAGAAATTGATTGAGTTCCTTCAAGTTTATGACCGGAGGGACACCCCGAAATGGGATAGGGTTTGGTGGATAGGGTTGGGATGGGAATTTGACAAATTCCATATGGAAACCCAGTACCGTCTGAAGTACCCATGGGTCTGATGTAACTGCTGACCATGTTGAAATATAATGGGCATGTCTGCCCCCTAACTTTTTGTTGAAAACAACAAGGGGTAAAGTGCTCACCTGGTTTAGGCCTTGCTGGGGGCATTTGCAGCTGTTGTGGGGCACCACTATTTCTGAAGTTTCTAGCTCTGGTGGGTAAGGAACCTCTGAAATTAGCAGGGCTGGACAGGCAGTTCCTGAACCTGCCAGCCCTGGCAAAAACACCTCATTGGGCATATAGGACCATTCTGACATTGGATTGGGCACTGTCAAGAGTCGTTAAAGCTGAAACATAATGGTTCCCTAATAAATGATTCACTGAATAACAGCCCTTTTGCTGCAGAGCCTCCTTCTGAGCGGGCCATTTCTGCCAATATTGGGTCAAGGCGAGATAAAGCAACCTGCAGTGTTCTTTGGATAGACACATTTGTATTTCCCAGAATTCATATTGTCCTTTGTGCTCACTCTCTTATTTGTATGGGATCTAGTAACTGAGAGGATAGAATAGCGTTCTCCGCTAATTTAAGTATTTGAGTCAGTGGTCCTACTAGGTCCAGGAGTTTATCCTGGGTGGACTTTAGTGATTTGTCAATGCACCTTCTAGGTTCTCTACCACTTCTGGTCAAGAAAGTGACTATATTAGGGTCAAACTCTGGGGTATAGACTTCTTTGTCTGGGAGTATAGGACGAAGCATTCAGCCCGTAGTTTATTCCTAGCTGAATTAGACAAGGGTTTGCGTAACCTGTATTATAGAAATTTTGTAATATGTGGGGCAGGGGACCATTCACAGGACCTAGGGTGCCTCAAATTATCCGGATCAAACATGGGTTGTCCCAGGGGGTCTAAAATAGCATTATCTGTAACCTCTGGGTTCTCTGGTATAAGTATAACATCATTAGAGGGGGCGTGGTCTGACTCCTCGGACAAATAGTCCTCTGGGTAATATTCTTTATCCATAGATGAATTTTTGGACATTTCCTCTGTAGAGGATTCATTCTCCCTTTATTATTAAGGCAAATTATCACTGGAAGAGGGGTTGCTCTCCAGATGGTGTGTCTTTTTAGGTTGATCAGTATGTAATTGATCTTGAAAAGACTCTTGTAATATATTTTTTACCAGGGCTGGCATGTCACCCATAACAGATAATATGGCTTTTGCAACTGAGTCCAAAATCATGGACTGTATGTCCTGAGATTGTTCTGAATCAGACATAATAAATCTGAATAAGTGTTAAGGATTATTGAGAATATTTGTATTAGCCTGCAGAGGAGCTCGTTTGAGTACCGCAATGTTTACCAACACTATTGAAATAATGTTATAATAAAACAGTAATATAAATAATGTAAGGTATTACAAAAGGATGCAAAAAGGGTGTAATCGTAGTGATAAATACAAAACAAAATGGCCGCGGTCACGTGATGATGCACAAAAAACACTGCGCTGCATCGCGTGATCCAAGATGGCAGTCGTATGGATTATACAAGAAGAAGGCTGCTCGTGAGTTTACTTGAGATACGGTACATACATATTAGAATGTTAAAAATACATATATATAGAAGACACATACAATAAAATAAAATTTTCTGTAAAGTGGCTAGCAATCCTAAACGGATTTGCAAGCAACAGAAAAAAACATAGAAAAACACTTAGAAACCGCTAAACCTTTTCCTGTCCGATAACCTTTTCGGTTATAAATTGTAGCATTTATTGTTTTTATTTTATGTGAACAATATCCTGTGAAGGTTTATAATATTAATTTGTTTCACGATATCGCTGGATTGCCACACTGTCAGCCGATTCCTCTCTATACCTTAAATACTGGGTGCCCTAACAGGTGGCTGGCCCTTTTGCACATGGCTTTTCCACTACCACCGCCATCTTGGATCAAGTGGTGCGCTGCTATGTCTCACGATTATGCATCACTTAATCGCGGCTATTTTGTAAGCCCTCTTTCATTGATTTCCGTGCTTCTGCTATCTGGAATTCAATCCTGTCTCTTACAAAGTGTTTCATTTTACATATTTTATTGTAAATTATATCCGAATAAATCCTAATATATATTTCCTGAAATAAATATATATAACTTATACGTTATAGTCATCATTACTATTTGCCAGCAGGTGAAACCCATCCTTTCCCAATACCATAAACCTATCCCAGTGGATCATTTCTATCATATCCTTATCAATGTGTACATTTTATACATTTATATATATATATATATATATATATATATATATATATATATATATAATAACTCATTGTGTAGTTCATTAATAAATCTAGACAGGCCCAGAGGCTTGTTTTCCCACAGAAAACCTCTGAAATACATTGTTTCAAATGCAGCAAAGGATTCTGGGTAAGATATGCAAATTAAGTACACAATGACACACCTTTTTACTTCAGTCTGCTTTTCAGCAGGTTCCCTTTATGCCAAAGTATCGCTGTTCACACAGCTTATAAACTTAGCTAGGGTTAGTGCAGTGATTCATAACCATCCCAGGACAGACTGTTTCGTGGTTTTTGACACTCATCAGCTGGGAGAAGGTTAGAATCACTGCTGGGTGAAGTTGATTCCGGACAGAATACAACAACATTTTAAATTAGGGGGAGATAAAAGGTGAGTTTAAAATCCTCCACTACGCACAAAATATAGAAAAAAATAACTCATTGTGTAGTTCATTAACAAATCTAGACAGGCCCAGAGGCTTGTTTTCCCACAGAAAACCTCTGAAATACAAAAAGGTGTGTCATTGTGTACTTAATTTGCATATCTTACTCAGAATCCTTTGCTGCATTTGAAACAATGTATTTCAGAGGATTTCTATGGGAAAACAAGCCTCTGGGCCTGTCTAGATTTGTTAATGAACTACACAATGAGTTATTTTTTTTCTATATTTTGTGCGTAGTGAAGGATTTTAAACTCACCTTTTATCTCCCCCTAATTTAAAATGTTGTTGTATTCTGCCCGGAATCAACTTCACCCAGCAGTGATTCTAACCTTCTCCAAGCTGATGAGTGGCAAAAACCACGAAACAGTCTGTCCTGGGATGGTTATGAATCACTGCACTAACCCTAGCTAAGTTTATAATCTGTGTGAACAGCGTTACTTTGGCGTAAAGGGAATCTGCAGAAAAGCAGACTGAAGTAAAAAGGTATTTCATTGTGTATTTAATTTGCATATCTTATCCAGAATCATTTGCTGCATTTGAAACAATGTATTTCAGAGGTTTCCTGTGGGAAAACAAGCCTCTGGGCCTGTCTAGATTTGTTAATGAACCACACAATGAGTTTTTTTTTTTTTCTATATTTTGTGCGTAGTGGAGGATTTTAAACTCACCTTTTATCTCCCCCTAATTTAAAATGTTGTTGTGTATATAATATATACACACACATTTGTTTGATTCTTTGATTCTTTAGTCATCATCATCATTGCGGTACTGCTAAGAGCTCTGCCGCAGGCATTATACATATCATACATATACAAATTTTATGTATGTTATATTTCTTTGATATAATAACCAAGGATATTTTGTCATTAATAATACCTCTTCAGATTAATTATGCCTGACTCTAAACCAAACCAAGACATCCAGTCACTCATTTCAGCTTCTGTGGCAAAAGCTATGTCATCCACCATGGGCGACATGTCTGCCTTAGTAAAACATATATTGCAGGAATTCCTAGACCCAGAACAGGCTCAAATCCCAGACTCTGATACTGAGCTTTGCAAAAAAAAGGACTAAAAATTCCAAAAAATTGGAGAGCAATCCTGTCTCCAACAGACCTATGCTTGCTGTCACCCCTACCCCTGGGGTAATAATAAGGGAGAATGAACCCCTTTCTGAGGGCCTATCCACTGATTTATGTTTACCTGCACCTTCTGATTATTACCCAGAAGACAATTTGTCAGAGGAATCTAACCATGAATTACAAATTACAGAAGCTAATAACCAATTTATGACTGACAATCCCTAAGAAACCCCAGAGAATACCATTACGGATCCATTGGGCCATCCCATGTTTGATCCCGATAACCTGAGACACCCAAGATCATCTGAGTGGTCTCCTGCCCCTCATATTGCTTTATTCTTACAACACTGGCTTCACAAGCCACTTATTAATTCAGCACGTAATAAATTAAGAGCTGAATGCGCCCGCCCCATCCTCCCTGATAAAGAGTCTAGTACTCCAGAGTTCGACCCCACATTGGGAACCTTTATGGCAAGAGGTGGCAGGTGTAATGCTGTGTATGCTTTATGTAATAATTTAAGTTCAGTAGTTTAGTATGCTTAGTTCACTCTGTGCACTACAAACAGTTAACATTTTAGTCATGTGATTGGAGGGGGCGGGCAGTTGTTGTTTAGATGGATGCTGCTGAATAAAATCTGTATTCTTGTTCTCTCTCCTTGCTGTTTGCTAATACATTATAAAAATCATCATATGGTACCAGAAGTGGGGTGAAAAGTGACATGGCAGCACACAGCAACACAAAGAACATTCCTTCTCTGGATTTAGAGTCAGGGAACATTTCTGATAATTGGGCAAAATGGAGGGAGCTGATTGAACTTGTGTTTCCAGGCCCAGATGCAGACAGATGGACTGATCAACAGAAGGCAGCACACTTTCTGATATGTGTGGGACAAAAGGGACGTGATGTATGCAGAGCCTGGCAGGCAAGCGGGGATATCACTGCAGATGACAAAAAAAAATGGAGGTATTGTTTGCAAAGTTTTAAGCATACTGCAATCCAAGGAAAAACACCACAGTGCAAAGGAAAATGTTTTATGAGAGGAATCAGTGTGGAGGTGAATCTGTGGATGAATGGGTGACACAGCTGCACTTGCTTGCCAAAGACTGTGCTTTTTATGATGCAGGTGATATGATAAAAGACCATATTCTGATGGGCAGTAAGTTTAAAGAAGTTCAGGAAAAGCTGCTGCAGGAAGAAGATTTAAATCTTGAGAAAGCCATCAGGATTGCTAGAGCATATGAAATGTCAAGAAAGGACATGCAGGTACTGGAAGGAACACAACACCAGATCAGTGCTATATAAAATCAAAGCAGCAGATACTGGCAAGAAAGAGGACACAAGGGGATAAAAGGCAAGTGGGACACTGGGACAAGTAACACACAAGCAACCTGTGGCTGCTGTGGAAACATGCACAACAAAAATGCAGCCTGTCCTGCAAGGTAGCAGATATGTAATAAATGCAAGAAAAGAGGACATTTTGCCAGGGTGTGTAAACTGTTTTCCCATATTGCAAGGACACAAACACAGGCTGTACACGCCATAGAGGACAATGATGACAATGCAGGGTCAGACTCAGATTGCACCCCAATATATCTTGCAGCAGTACAGAAATCACACAAGTCTGCAGATGAAGCAAATGTAACCCTACAGAAAGGGGCTCACAAAACTCCAGTCACATTCAAAATAGATACAGGGGCACAAGTAAACTGTGTGCCAAGCCACATATACCTGGAACTCCTTAGAAATTCCCTTAGAGACTCAAGACCTACCAAAACTGTTGGGATATGGTGGTGAAAAGCTGAAAGTGATGGGTTGCTGCCATGCAAAATGTTTTTACAAGGGATCTGAAAAGGTCTTACAATTGTTTGTGATAGAAACAAAAGCCCCAGCAGTATTAGGTCTCAAACAAGTAAAGATATTGGACTTGTAAAGATCATTATGGCTTTGGATGGTGGGTGCAGCGAACTGTCAAAGGACAACACTAAGCATGAGTACAGTGATCTATTCAAAGGCCTAGGGTGCCTCCCGGGGATTAGCCGCACACGTATAAAAGAGGGTGCACAGCCTGTCATTCATGCCCCAAGGAAAATACCTCTATCTCTTGAGGCTAAAGTCAAACAAGAACTAACAAGGATGGAGAAGTTGGGGGTAGTAAAAAAGGTCACAGAACCATCAGAATGGGTCAGTTCTATGGTTGTGGTAGAGAAGAAAAACACAGGCGCAATTCGTATTTGCATTGACCCACGTGATTTGAACAAAGTAATAATGAGAGAGCACTACAAACTCCCCACCATAGATGATATAGCTCACAAGCTAGTAGGAGCAACAGTGTTTAGTTTACTAGATGCACAATCTGGTTACTGGCAATTGCGTCTTGATGAACCCAGCAGTCACCTGACCACTTTCAACTCCCCCTTTGGACGATGGCGTTTCACAAGGGTACCTTTCGGCATTGCTTCTGCTCAGGAGATATTACGAAAGAAATCACATGAATTGATTGCTGGTCTACATGGTGTTGAAGTAATAATTGATGATTTGCTGGTTTATGGAAAGGATCATACAGAACATGACAAAAACCTTATTGCCTTACTCAAGCGGTGTCGGGAGAAAAATCTTAAACTCAATCCAAACAAAATGCAAATTGGGGTAGAAGAGGTTACATATTTTGGACACCTTCTAACTAAAGAGGGCTTAAAGCCTGATCCAAAGAAGATAACAGCAGTTATTAGCATGAAGGCCCCATCCTCCAGGAAAGAACTAGAGACATCATTAGGCATTTTTAATTATCTATCCAAGTTTTCTCAGGGCCCCGCTCAGCTGACAGCCCCACTACATGCATTGCTACAAAGGGATGCTATTTGGTCTTGGGACGCAAACATGGAAAAGACATTTGATAAAGTAAAAAAACTGATCACTAAACATCCGGGGCCAATACTGAAATATTTTGACGTAAACTGCGACACTGTGCTTCAAGTGGATGCATCCCAGTTTGGGTTAGGTGCTGTGCTAATTCAACAAGGACATCCTGTTGCATATGCTTCACGAGCTCTGACAACAACACAAGCTAATTATGCTCAAATTGAGAAGGAGATGTTGGCCATTGTGAATGGATGTGAGAAATTTCACCAGAATATCTATGGTCGCCCAGTGGTTGTGGAAACTGATCACAAACCATTGGAATACATCATGCAAAAAACACTATCTGCTATACCTCCACGCCTGCAGAAGATGGTTATGAAACTACAACAGTATGATCTCACAGTGAAATATAAACCAGGAAAGGAAATTCCGATGGCAGATACGCTGTCTAGGGTGTTTCCAGAAGGACATGAAGCACGGGTTGAACCTGAATTGGAAGAACAGGTACATACAGTACTAGTAAATATTCCAATAGCTGATGTACGGCTGGAAAAAATTAGACAAGATACCAAACAAGATAAAGTACTAGAAAAACTCTTTTGTGTCATGTGCAATGGCTGGCCAGAAAAATGAAAGAAGCTTTCTCCTGAGTTGCAGGGATTCTGGCCTGTGAGAGATGAACTATCCTTTCATATGGATATCATATTCATGGGTGACCGTATTCTTATTCCTAAATCACAGCAGGCAGAAATACTGGAGCAAATTCACCAGGGACATTTGGGCATTACTCTTTGTAAGTGCAGAGCACGGGATGTGGTTTACTGGCCTAATTTGGACCTTGATATTGAGACACTTGTGAAGGCATATGAAACCTGCCAGACATTTAAAAAAAACAATGCAAAAGAACCTCTCACACCATGGAACACTCCTTCACGGGCATAGCAGAGACTGGCCACAGATATTTTTCATTTTGAGGACAACCACTACCTTATAGTAGTAGATTACTACAGCAAATTCTTTGAGCTAGTACAGCTAGAAGCATCAGCAATCTAAAAGCATCAACAATCATATGGGCTTTCAAAACAATACTCTCGAGACATGGAGTGTGTGAAGAACTTGTGTCTGATAATGGCCCGCAATTCTCAAGTGCTGAATTCCAGTGCTTTCTACGTGAATGGGGAGTCAGGCAGAAACCAATAAGTCCGTATCACTCACAGGCCAATGGTTTAGCTGAGAAGTATGTTGGCATAGCCAAACCCATTATCCGAAAAGCACAATCATCAGGGCAGGATGTGTACCTAGGCCTGTTTAACTATTGTGCAACACCCATGGAGGGTTTATGTTCACCTGCACAGCTGCTCAAGGGTAGAGCACTGAGGACCACAGTGCCTATTGCACCACAGAAATTGCAGCCTCAGACTATCCCACAGGATCAGGTAACAGGTCAGAGGAACATAAACATGAAAAAGCAAAAGCTGTATTTTGACAAATCTACCAAGTTACTTGGTCCACTCAGGGCTGGGCAAGCTGTGAGACACAGAGTCACTGGGGATACATGGGAACCTGCTCGAATATTCAGTGAAGCTAATTCACCAAGGTCAGATATAATCAAAACCAAGTGTGGACGCAACAGGCGTCATCTTCGATCACACACTGCAGCTGATACTTTACTCGGGGAACCAAGCAGCAATGACAATAAAGAGCAAAGCAATGAATGCACAGAATTCCCTAACATGGATGTAAAGTCTACTGAGGACTTTGAGGACAACATAAGTGTATCAGCTTGTGATAATGCTGGGAATGACTCTCAACTTGACACTGATTGTACTGCTAGTGAGCCAGCAGTTACTTTCTCTTGTTATGGTCGAGCTATTAAACCAAAAATATGAGAAGTCTCATATTAAGTGTTTCATATTTGAAGGGGAAGATGTAATGATATGTGTATGCTTTATGTTATCGTCTAAGTTCAGTAGTTATGCTTAGTTCACTCTGTGTACTACAGTTAACATTTTAGTCATGTGATTGGAGGGGGCGGGCAGTTGTTGTTTAGATGGATGCTGCTGAATAAAGTCTGTATTCTTGTTCTCTCTCCTTGCTGTTTGCTAATACATTATAAAAATCATCACAGCAGGGACCCCAGTAAGGGTATCGATAAGTCATTAAAAGCTACCCAGGACAAACTCCTGGACTTGGTGGGCCCAATTACACAAATCCTTCAATTGGCTGATAATTCGGTAATGTCCTCACAATCCCTGGACCCTCACCAGATAAGAGAATGGGCACAAATGACAATATATCTTCTTTGTAACGCAAATGTTGCTGTTTCAGTTGAACGAAGCAGAGCATCTCTATCCAGATTGGACCCAAAATTAGCTGAGATGACATGCTCAGAAGGGGGCTCATCAGCAAAAGGTCTATTATTCGGTGACTCCTTTATTAGGGAGCTTAGTCATTATGTCTGCCTTCACCACGTAAGACCGAGCTCAGTCTAATGTCCTCAGAGTAAAAATAATATAAATATATATATATATATATATATATATATATATATATATATATATATATATATATATATATATATATACAAGAGCCTGTCAGCTTCCATTTATTGGTGTTGTATTCCCACAATGGTAATATGATAATCTTCTTGCCTCAAGAAAAAATAAATACAAGAAGATAGTGAAGTGCAGTAAGAATGATTGTAATGTACTCTGAAACTTAGCCAATGGGCTACTCATGTGTTGCAGAGCCTAGACTGGCCTAGATGACGCACATCCAATGTATACTGTAGGGCAATCAGTATACATCCGGTCTTGTTTAGATATAAAGGTATAAAACAATATTTATTAAAAGCAATTTACAAGAATAAAAATGCCACAATTATTGTCCTCAACTTGAAGTCACTCGGGTGTAGTTCCACTATATATAATTAGTGGGCAAAGTCTACCGGTATAGAGGTCAGATGAAAGCAGATTAAATTTAATTCTATTCGAAGCTTTACCTCAATGTGACCGGGACCGTTGGAATACCTTTCCTGGTGGCGTATACTGAAGTGGGCATGGCTATGACATGTACGGCTATTTCAAGGAGCTGGTGTGCATTGTTATCTATCTCCATTATATAGGCAGTCTCAGGAAATTGTTCAGGCATTTTAAAAGATGTAATGTAATGTTAAACTTGTCGCTATTTTTGATGATGTCAAAGTTCTTCTTAGTTACAAACACAGGTCTTTTCTGTTTTAAGTAGTCCTTTAATAATAAATATTAAAGGACTACTCAAACAAATAAAAACAGAAAAGGATGGACAATATTTCAGCCGTCCAATATATCAACCATCTTGGGGACACCAGATCACAGACCTTCTTATATGGAAGAGAAATATATTTCCCATATATTTAGAAAATGCAACATATATTTAACAATATATTTGCCTTTGCCAATATATTTTATCATGTATTAAAAAAATGTAAATGTAAATATATTTTCAAAAGACATATATTTGAAAATGTATTTTTAAAATATATTTGCCAGATATTTTTTTTAAAGCTAAAAAGGGCATTTATACATATATATTTAAAATATATTTGTAAATGCATTCCAAAAATGTAATTGAAATGTATTTTCCAAACACATATATTTTTGAATATATTTCCAAGATATTTTTAACATCTAAAAAAAACAATTTAAACATATATTTTTTTTAAATATATTTGTAACTGCATTCCAAAAATGTACTTAAAATGTATTTTCAAAGCACAGATATTTTTTTTATATATTTTTAAAATATATTTGACAGATATTTTTAACATCTAAAAAAGCAAATTTAAAATATATATGCCAAATATTTTTTTGAGTCCAGCTGTTTGCAGATCACCTTCAAAGCTGACTATAACAGTGCAACTCTTGGCAGAACCCTGTACCCATTTGATCCCTATAAATAGGCTTCTCATAATTTTAAAGGTGAAACTGGGACCACCTGGCATGGTGCCAGTGAGGGTGTGGTCAGGGGCATGATCAAGGGCGTGATAACTACCGTTTTTTTTAAAGTAGTAGCTTTTATGTGTGTAATGTTTTGTGGATACTCTACCCTTCCCCAGTCAAACAACAAGTGAATCACACAGTTTAAATTGACCATAACACAACCCCCTAGTGAAAAAGGCACCATTAAGTTGTCATGACAACCCATACACAACATGAGCAAATAAATCATTCATCTAAATCTCAGATTCTAAATAATGCCAAACATCAAGCATAATTACCACTTTCTTAAAATAGTGAAAAGCATATACATCACACAATTTAATATCTGCAGTGTGTTTTATGTGTCTAATTAAGGAACAGAACTGGACACTGATAAGGCATAAATACAACATAGAATGAAATAAGTAAAAAGGAAACACGTACCTGCTAAAGCTGTTTAAGAGGCTACTCTATACCATAATGCAGGAAGATTACAGCCAAAATGCTATCCTGCATGAAGTAAAGCAAGCTCTACGCCAAAAAACCTGCCTGTCTGCACTTCCTAGTCATACCCACATGATTCCCCTAAACGTGTATTACTGGTGATGTCACCAGGGGTCGGGTGTTAAAGGGACAGTCAACACCAGAATTTTTGTTGTTTAAAAAGATAGATAATCCCTTTATTACCCATTCCCCAGTTTTGCAAAACCAACACTGTTATATTAATACACTTTTTACTTCTGTGACTAACTTGTATCTAAGCATCTTCTGACCGCCCCTAATCACATGACTTTTAGTTATTATCTATTGACTTGCATTTTAGCCAACTAGTGCAGTGTCTGCCACTAGCCACGAGCGTGATCACAATGCTATCTATATGGCCTACATGAGCTTGCTCTCCCCTGCTGTGAAAAGTAAATAAAATAGAGGCGGCCTTCAAGGGCTTAGAAATTATCATATGAGCCTTCCTAGGTTTGTTTTCAACTAGAATACCAAGAGAACAAAGCAAAATTGTTGATAAAAGTTAATTGGAAAGTTGTTTAAAATTACATGCCCTATTTGAAAAATGAAAGTTTTTTTGGACTTGACTGTCCCTTTAAATTCCTACAAAAATAAACAAAGTAGTACTAGAAAATTAAAAAACCCTATGCTGCTCACCAGTATTACTAAATGTGAACTTTGAAGGGCACGAACGTTAAGCTAAGCAAGGCTGTATTTAACAAAGTATCAGTATTCAACTATGCTGGGGAGCCACAGCCACAGACTCACAGTCAGGTCATTTTGAATATGTCCGGTTTTCAGGCGGTCTGAAACCCAGACACATAGGATTGCCACCTCAGCCATGTCTTCCTGGACTCTTATGAGTTATACATGCTGCAGGATGTGCAGAGAGGATCCGGAATAATGCTGTTCAGTGTCACTATTTGTGTGCTGTCTAGGGTTGAAATTCATGTTCCTACCTGCACACCTTGCAGCATGTATAACTCATAAGCGTCCAGAAAAACATGGCTGAGGTGGCAACCCTATGGGCACATGATTCGAAACCCGGAGGTGGCAACCCTACTGGGACAGAATGAACAACCGGGTGGGACACTGGGACAGCGCCTCCAAACAGGGACAATCCCAGTCAAACTGGGACTTCTGGTAAGCCTACCTATAAACGTTACCTTGTATACCATGCCTATGTTTAGCGCTGCAGAGTCTGATGGCGCTCTACAAATACTTGATAATAATAATATTTTTAACATCTAAAAACGTAATTTTAACATATTTTTTAAAAAGATTTTTTTGTTTTTAGTTATAACAGTTTGTTTTTTGTCAGTGAAAATGATGTGACCAGCCATCCAATTTGCCTCAGCTGTATAAAGTTGGCACTCTATCGGCTAGATTTAGAGTTTTGTCGATAACGACCCGCGTAACTAACGCCGGCTTTTTTCTGGCCGCACCATAAAAATAACTCTGGTATTGAGAGTCCACATAAAGCCTGCATTAGCCTTTATCAGCCAATAGAATGCGAGCTCAATCTGATTGGCTGATTGGGTTTGGGTTAGATTAGAGGTATGTGGGTGGTGGGTTGTAATGTTGGGGGGGGGTATTGTATGTTTTTTTTTACAGGCAAAAGAGCTGAACTTCTTGGGGCATGCCCCGCAAAGGGCCCTGTTCAGGGCTGGTAAGGTAAAAGAGCTTTGAACTTTAGTAATCTAGAATAGGGTAGGGCATTTTTTTATTTTGGGGGTCTTTGTTATTTTATTAGGGGGTTTAGAGTAGGTGTAATTAGTTTAAAATTGTTGTAATATTTTCTTATGTTTGTAAATATTTTTTTATTTTTTGTAACTTAGTTCTTTTTTATTTTTTGTACTTTAGTTAGTTTATTTCATTGTAGTTATTTGTAGGTATTGTATTTAATTTATTTATTGATAGTGTAGTGTTAGGTTTAATTGTAGGTAATTGTAGGTATTTTATTTAATTAATTTATTGATAGTGTAGAGTTAGGTTTAATTGTAACTTAGGTTAGGATTTATTTTACAGGTAATTTTGTAATTATTTTAACTATTTTAGCTATTAAATAGTTCTTAACTATTTAATAGCTATTGTACCTGGTTAAAATAAATACAAAGTTACCTGTAAAATAAATATTAATCCTAAAATAGCTATAATATAATTATAATTTATATTATAGCTATATTAGGATTTATTTTACAGGTAAGTATTTAGCTTTAAATAGGAATAATTTATTTAATAAGAGTTAATTAATTTCGTTAGATTAAAATTATATTTAACTTAGGGGGTGTTAGTGTTAGGGTTAGACTTAGCTTTAGGGGTTAATACATTTATTAGAATAGCGGTGAGCTCCAGTCGGCAGATTAGGGGTTAATGTTTGAAGTTAGGTGTCGGCGATGTTAGGGAGGGCAGATTAGGGGTTAATACTATTTATTATACGGTTAGTGAGGCAGATTATTGGTTAATAACTTTATAATAATAGCGGTGCGGTCCGCTCGGCAGATTAGGGGTTAATAAGTGTAGGCAGGTGGAGGCGACGTTGAGGGGGGCAGATTAGGGGTTAATAAATATAATATAGGGGTCGGCGGTGTTAGGGGCAGCAGATTAGGGGTACATAGCTATAATGTAGGTAGCGGCGCTTTGGGGTCGGCAGATTAGGGGTTAATAAGTGTAGGTAGCTGGCTGCGACGTTGTGGGGGGCAGGTTAGGGGTTAATAAATATAATATAGGGGTCGGCGGTGTTAGGGGCAGCAGATTAGGGGTACATAAGTATAACGTAGGTGGCGGTCGGCAGATTAGGAGTTAAAAAAATTTAATCGAGTGGCGGCGATGTGGGGGGGCCTCGGTTTAGGGGTACATAGGTAGTTTATGGGTGTTAGTGTACTTTAGAGTACAGTAGTTAAGAGCTTTATGAACCGGCGTTAGCCCAGAAAGCTCTTAACTACTGACTTTTTTCCTGCGGCTGGAGTTTTGTCGTTAGAATTCTAACGCTCACTTCAGACACGACTCTAAATACCGGAGTTAGAAAAATCCCATTGAAAAGATAGGATACGCAATTTACGTAAGGGGATCTGCGGTATGGAAAAGTCGCGGCTGAAAAGTGAGCGTTAGACCCTTTTTTTAATGACTCCAAATACCGGAGGTAGCCTAAAACCAGCGTTAGGAGCCTCTAACGCTGGTTTTAACGGCTACCGCCCAACTCTAAATCTAGGCCTATGTTTTCAAAAGGTGAATACAAATATAAAATTAATTTGTGCTGTGTCTGTGCTGATTTGTGCTGCAAAAATTAACATTTGTGCCAGTTTCGTTTTGGAGATATTAAGCATTGTATATGATCAAACTTCGCCCACTTTGAACTCCATGTTACTACATTCTAAAAACAAAAATGCCATTTATTTATGCTGATTTGTGCCGCAAAAACAAACATTAGTGCAAGTTTTGTTTTGGAAATATTGAGCATTATATTTGATCAAACTCCGCCCCCTTTGCAATCTATGTTATTACATTTCAAAAGCCAATATAACATTTGTTTGTGCTGCATTTGTGCAACAAAAATGTATGCTTGTGCCAGTTTTGTTTTTGCAATATTGAGCATTATATATGATCAAACTCCGCCCATTTTGCCCCACACCGTATTACATTTTAAAAACAAATAAACCATTTGTTTGTGCTGAGTTTGCGGCATGAATCAGCACAAACAAATGGCATATTTGCTTTTAAAATTGAATAACTTATTCAAAACAACCACAATTGTGTCATGTTTGCTATCTATCTATTGCAATGTAAGATTATTTTTTTTATATGTAAGTTTGTTTAGGTTTTTGGAAAGTGCATTTTATTTAAACTAAAAATAACTGTAGATATTTTGTTTATAAAGCTTTATTTTGCAAATTGCAATCAGTTTCAGAATAATAAGCTGACTGAATAAGAAGCAAACTTCAGCCTTGCACATATTGCTTTCTTGTTCTTAATATTCATTCATAGTGGTTACCTTATAAATGAAAATTAAAGGGCCAGTAAACCTTAAAAATAATGGGGTCGATCTGATAAAAATCGTCGCCCGCAAAAGTTGGCGACGCCAATATTTGCGCGGGTTTGGTATCCTATATACGGCGTAACCTAGAAGTTACGCGCGTAGATTTCTGCCGTCGCCCGTAGTTTTTTGGCCCATAGACTGACATACAAAACACGCGCAGTTTGGTATCCAATATACGGCGTAAGGACTTACGCGCGCAGATTTCAGAAAATCTACTCCATTCTCAGCTCGCCACAAATTGAAGGAGCAGGAACCCTTGCACTGACTTAGAAACCAACGTAACTCTCTGAAGGCCTAACAAATGCATGCTTAACAATATACATAGCAGCAGCTTGATCACAAATAGTTAACCTCTTAAAAGCATTTATTATTCCTGCCCCTGCAAGTGTGTCAAACCAATCACAAACAGCACAACCTCTCACCTGCAGCCTTAAAACACCTGCAAATGCACACCCTCATTAGCCACCATGTTTCCCTTGCAGTATATTGCATTTACAGTGAGTGCAGAATTATTAGGCAAGTTGTATTTTTGAGGATTAAATTTATTATTGAACAACAACCATGTTCTCAATGAACCCAAAAAAATCATTAATATCAAAGCTGAATAGTTTTGGAAGTAGTTTTTAGTTTGTTTTTAGTTATAGCTATTTTAGGGGGATATCTGTGTGTGCAGGTGACTATTACTGTGCATAATTATTAGGCAACTTAACAAAAAACAAACATATACCCATTTCAATTATTTATTTTTACCAGTGAAACCAATATAACATCTCAACATTCACAAATATACATTTCTGACATTCAAAAACAAAACAAAAACAAATCAGTGACCAATATAGCCACCTTTCCTTGCAAGGACACTCAAAAGCCTGCCATCCATGGATTCTGTCAGTGTTTTGATCTGTTCACCATCAACATTGCGTGCAGCAGCAACCACAGCCTCCCAGACACTGTTCAGAGAGGTGTACTGTTTTCCCTCCTTGTAAATCTCACATTTGATGATTGACCACAGGTTCTCAATGGGGTTCAGATCAGGTGAACAAGGAGGCCATGTCATTAGATTTTCTTCTTTTGTACCCTTTCTTGCCAGCCACGCTGTGGAGTACTTGGACGCATGTAATGGAGCATTGTCCTGCATGAAAATCATGTTTTTCTTGAAGGATGCAGACTTCTTCCTGTACCACTGCTTGAAGAAGGTGTCTTCCAGAAACTGGCAGTAGGACTGGGAGTTGAGCTTGACTCCATCCTCAACCCGAAAAGGCCCCACAAGCTCATCTTTGATGATACCAGCCCAAACCAGTACTCCACCTCCACCTTGCTGGCGTCTGAGTCGGACTGGAGCTCTCTGCCCTTTACCAATCCAGCCACGGGCCCATCCATCTGGCCCATCAAGACTCACTCTCATTTCATCAGTCCATAAAACCTTAGAAAAATCAGTCTTGAGATATTTCTTGGCCCAGTCTTGACGTTTCAGCTTGTGTGTCTTTCAGCCTTTCTTACCTTGGCCATGTCTCTGAGTATTGCACACCTTGTGCTTTTGGGCACTCCAGTGATGTTGCAGCTCTGAAATATGGCCAAACTGGTGGCAAGTGGCATCTTGGCAGCTGCACGCTTGACTTTTCTCAGTTCATGGGCAGTTATTTTGCGCCTTGGTTTTTCCACACGCTTCTTGCGACCCTGTTGACTATTTTGAATGAAACGCTTGATTGTTCGATGATCACGCTTCAGAAGCTTTGCAATTTTAAGAGTGCTGCATCCCTCTGCAAGATATCTCACTATTTTTGACTTTTCTGAGCCTGTCAAGTCCTTCTTTTGACCCATTTTGCCAAAGGAAAGGAAGTTGCCTAATAATTATGCACACCTGATATAGGGTGTTGATGTCATTAGACCACACCCCTTCTCATTACAGAGATGCACATCACCTAATATGCTTAATTGGTAGTAGGCTTTCGGGCCTATACAGCTTGGAGTAAGACAACATGCATAAAGAGGATGATGTGGTCAAAATACTCATTTGCCTAATAATTCTGCACTCCCTGTAGAGTGAGACAGTGTCGTGGGGCACAAGGGGTGCTGGAACCCCTACAAGCCCCTGTTTTGGATGGTATCCCTGCTGCTGAGGTCCCTGGTCATGGTGCTGTAGCTGTCCCTGCTCCAGCTGCTGCCCTCCCTGCTCCTCCTGCTGTTGTCCCTGTTCCTGGTGCTCCCCATGCTGCTGTTGCTGCAGCTGGCCATAGGCCAGCAGGGCCTATAAGACGAAGGCATCAGCAGAGGGGAAGAGCACCAAGGGTACACAGGGTTAGGGTCACCCTTTTTGGGATGACAGAAGTGGAGGTCAGGGAAAAGTATCGCTTGACTTCTGCAAGCCTCATTAACCTATATGAGGTCTTGAAGGATGATATTGACCCTCAAGCGTATAGGAACCAAGCTCTGACTGGTATGCAGAAGCTGTTGTGTGTTGTACACTTCCTGGCAACCGGCTCATACCAGTCAACAGAGGGGCTTGTGTCTGGCCTAGCGCAGTCTACCTTCTCCAGGATTCTAGGGGAGGTTTTGACTGCTCTAGATAACCAGACACAATGATACATTAATTTCCCCTGTACCCCCCAGGAATGGAACCGTCTTAAACAAGGCTTCTATCGACTGGGGGGGTATTCCCAATGTCATGGGGGCAATTGATTGCACACATGTGCGTATCGTGGCCCCACATGAGGAGACAATCCTCTATATTAACAGGAAAGGGTTTCACTCATTGAATTGCCAGATGGTCTGCGATACCAATCTGAAATTCTTACATGTGTATGCAGGCTTCCCGGGGAGTGCACATGATTCCTACATCCTGCGCCAGACCTCCTTATTCAATATGTTTAAAATGGAACACTCTCTGGAGGATGGCTGCTTGGTGAGTACCTTAATTCTGTCTGTATATTTCTACTAAAGGGACACTAAACACAAATTATAATCTCATGTTTCAGATAGAGAATACAATGTTAAACAGCATTACAATTCACTTCTATTATCTCATTTTATTTATTCTTTAGATATCTTTTTTTGAAAAAATAGCAATGCACATAGATGAGCCAATCATATGAGGCTTCTATGTGCAGCCACCAATCAGCAGCTAATGAGCATATCTAATATGCTTGTCAGCAAATGTTATCTATAGAATGGAGAAAATTATCTAATCAAAGTAAATTATAAAGCTGATAAAAATTGCAGGTTCTTATTAAAGGGACAGTCTAGTATAAATTGCACTTTCATTATTCAGATAGGACTTTTAATTTTAATCAACTCTCCAAATTACTTCCATTAACAAAATGTGCACAGTATTTGTATCTTTTATATTTTTGAGTCACCAGCTCCTACTGAGCATGTGCAAGAATAAGTGTGTATGCATTTGTGAATGGCTGATGGATGTCACATGGTACAGGGGGAGTTTCAAAATACATAACTTTTTAAATTGTCATAAAAAATAAATTTGATTTTAGACTAAGTGCTATTGCATTGTCTTGTTATCTTGCATTTTTTGATAATGAAAATCTACTGTGTTGACTGGTCCTTTAAAATAGATTTTTGGTCTAGACTAATACTGGCATAAAATTAGATTGCTTATAATGCACAAATTTAATGTTTTTATTAAATCTAACTTTTAAATGAAATTCATGTTATGTCCCTTTAAAGCACATGATGTACCTGTAGTAATCCAAATACATATGTTACATGACAGGTGACGCAGGGTACGGCTGCAGACCATGGCTATTAACCCCCTTGGTGCACCCCATTACAGAGCCACAACTCAGGTACCAAGAGGCACACATAAGAACAAGGAATGTCATTGAAAGGAGCTTTGGCCTATTAAAAACCAGGTTCAGGTGTCTGGATGTTACAGGCGGAGCACTACAGTATAACCCCAACAAAGTGTGTTACATTGTCAATGCTTGCTGTATTCTACACAACGTTGCTGTGGACACACGTTTGTTGGGGGACATTGACCCAGAACAGCAGCAGCAGCTGGTTCCTGTACCTGAGGATGTGGACAGGGGGACACTGAGGGGGAATGAAGTGAGGGATTATGTCATCCGGGAATACTTCACCTGTAAGTTACTTATTCATAAGTACAGTAAACCGTAACATTCACATGTATTATGATGTTTGACAGTACCTCACCAACCATTGCATGTGTATATATCATGTCTTGCAGAATTACACACTTCGGATTTCCACTGCATGTAAGTGAAACTACAACATCCCAACCCCCTTCCCTTAAAGGGACACTATACCCAAACATTTCCTTTCATGATTAAGGATAGAGAATATAATTTTAAAAAACATTCCAATTTACTTCTATTTTGATTTATTCTTTAGATATACTTTAATGAAGACATAGCAATGCACATAGTGAACCAATCACAGGAGGCATCTATATTCAGCTACTAATCAGCAGCTACCAAGCATATCTATATATGCTTTTCAGCAAAGAATATCAATAGAATGAAGCAAAATAAATAATAGAAGAAAATTAGAAAGTTGTTTATAATTGTATGCTCTTTACAAATCATGAAAGAAAACATTTTGCTTTCATGTCCCTTTAACAACCCTAATTACTGTATATTTCTCATTTGTTTAATTCATGTTTAGTTCACTATGATTTATTGACTATCATTAAGAATGAGGATAATGGATATTTATACCTTATGTTCACACCTTCTGTAAATACATTATTAGTTATATATACCCACGTGTCAATTTATATTGGATGTGAGAAACCTTGATTTACATCTTAGAAGTGAATATTACTATATGTACCGTTCATACACAACTATGTGATGTGGTTTATCGAACAGGAATATGTCAGAAACATGATAATAATACCTTTTTGGCCCATTTCAACACAGGTATTATTATATGTTTTAACAATATTACTGTACTAAAACACACCTCACATGGATGTGGATGACAATTATATGGTAAATAACAGAGGACAATATTTAGGATGAAATATAACAAGATTTATTTTCTTTTAGGCCTCTTAGATGAGGGGGCTGAGGGGCCTGGAGTGGGTCTCCTGCCTCTCCTGGGTTGTGTGGATCCAGTGGATCCTGCAGGAGTGCTGGTCACAGATGAGATGCTTGAGGCAATGTCCTGCTGGTGGGTGAAATGCTCCACCAACACACCCAACAGTTGGTTCTGTTCCCTCTATCTGTTGTCACTCTGGATTTGCATGTCAGAAATGACTCTCAGCATTTGCGATTGGTTTTGTACCATAGCAGTTAGAGATGTCCCTTTGCAGCTCAATGGAATGCTGTTGTAATGTCTGTTGGCTCCTATAGAACCTGTGTTGGTCCCTCTGCATTCTCTCGCAGGTTGACGTGAGACTCTCGCAGGTCAATGTTTGCCTCCTTTGTAGGGAAATGTATTCTTCGCCCATGGCGGAAGTCAGTGGATCCATGGGCTCTTCCCCAGCAGGGACTCTAGGCACCGGTTCCATTTCTCGATCCTCAGCTGGTGACACAGGCTGTGTAATCTCAGCTGGGGGTGCAGGCCGAGGAATCTCAGCTGGGGGTGCAGGCCCCGGAATCTCAGCTGGGGGTGCAGGCCGAGGAATCTCAGCTGGGGGTGCAGGCCCCGGAATCTCAGCTGGGGGTGCAGGCCGAGGAATCTCAGCTGGGGGTGCAGGCCCCGGAATCTCAGCTGGGGGTGCAGGCCGAGGAATCTCAGCTGGGGGTGCAGGCCCCGGAATCTCAGCTGGTGGAGCTCTTCCAACTGCTGCCGATGGTGCAGATGTCCGGATGGACTGATAGTCCCATTGCCTGCTGGTGTGCATCCACTCAGCCTGCTGGTAGAATCCCTGAGTGGCATGATATTCTTGGGGGGGTAAAGACATCTACCCTTCGGGGCTGGCTTGGCTCCCCCTCCAAGCCAAAGGAATAGTCCTCCGGCCAGGGCTCCTGCCAGGTATCCTCCTGTAATGCTGGCGGCATAACATTGGGATTATCAATTGAGGCAGTCCAACCCACAGGTCATGCCTGGCATACTCCTGCTGGACTCTCCGGACCAGTGGTCGAGGTGGAGAAATACTTTGTTCCGGTGTTGGAGGGGGATGCATGGGCATTGGCACCCTGGTGACTGGAGGTTCTGTGGAGGAGTCAAATGATGAGAGGGATTAGTACAGTCAGATATATATCCATGTGGGCATACAATGTACATGCTAGGGCCTATCCACATTCTCATGTCAAACTCTATAACATGCATGTGCACATTGAGATTTGTGATATGATGGTTTTTAATATGCAAAGTATACATGTATGTGCTTCATAGAATAATTCTGTGTACATGTCAGTGATGGAGAAAATGTGTTCTTTAAGTGATACTATGGTTGTGATGACTATAGTGTCCATTTACTGAAAACTCTACATGTGGCTTGTGGCCTGTGTTACTCTGAGACATGTTAGTATTTCACTATTCCACCTCATATTATGAATTTCAATGTGTTAAGTAGCATTAAATGGACATTAAACCCATTTTTATTCTTTCATGATTCAGCTAGACGAGCATGCAATTTTAAACAACTTTGTAATTTACTTCCATGACCTAATTTGCTTCATTCTCTTGATATTCTTAGCTAAAAAGCATTTCTAGATAGGCTCATAAGCTGATGATTGGTGGCTGCACATCAATGCCTCGTGTGATTGCCTCACCCATGTGCATTGATATTTAATAAACTAAGATTATGAAACTAATGATGAAAAATAGATAATAGAAGTAAATTGGGATGTTGTTGAAAACTGTATTCTCTATCTGAATAATGAACTAAAATTATTTGGTTTCATGTCCCTTTAATGTTAAATCTCATTGTAGATTTTGTTGTTAGTAGGCAAAATACCATGCTCCTCATTGTGTACATGAATGTGTGACAATATAGGATGTTATAACTCAAATACATATAATACTGGTGTGTGGGATGTTACTCACCAGCATGCTGCGCTGATGTTGCAATCCCTGAGTCACGAGCCCCTGGAAGTCCACGGACTGCTGTGACGCTCAGGGACCTACGAATCAGCTCCTGCCACTCGTTGTATTCCGCCTCATAGTGAGGCCCACCTCCTGTTGCCCTGTGGGACATTGCTTCTTGGTCCATCTTCTCCTTGACTCTCCTCTTACAGTCATTCCACCTCTTCTTTAGGCCATCCACATTCCTCCTCTGCTGGGACACACCATTAACGGCCTCCACCACCTTCTGCCAGGCCCTTCTCTTGGCCAAAGAGGGCAGTATGGTTCTCCAGGACAGCCTGGACTAGAGCGAGGTTTTCTGCGAATGTGAAGTTAGGGCACCTCATACACTCCTCGTCCTGGGCCGCCTGGCTCCCTCCCTGGGATGTCCCTGGTGTGGGTTCCTCCCTATCCTCTCCCTCCTCCCCCCTTCTATCCCCATGTGCACCCTCTATCCCTCTTCTGAGTGTGCCTGGCCTTGGGGCAACCCCACTCCCATCCTCCCTTCTGGCTCGCCCTCTCCCCACTCCGCTCACTCCCTGACAGGGACCCTGCTGCTCCTCCTGTCCATAATCCTCTCCCTGCAACTCCCCTTCCCTCCTCCCCCCAGCCCTAGCTCTCCCTGACATCCTCACACTACACACACTCACACACTCACACTCACTCCCACTTCAATCACACACAATCACAACCAAACACTAAGCCTTTCAAACTGTAAAAGATAAATAAAATGTGTAAGGTGTTAGAAAAAAAAAGTGTTGTGTATTTTGTATATGTGTGTATGCAAAATGT
The DNA here is from genome assembly GCF_027579735.1 of Bombina bombina. Classification (NCBI taxonomy): domain Eukaryota; kingdom Metazoa; phylum Chordata; class Amphibia; order Anura; family Bombinatoridae; genus Bombina; species Bombina bombina. The sequence goes on from NC_069500.1 coordinate 368,937,703, forward strand.
GTGCAATATGTAAAAAAGTGACAGTAATGTACAAGCTTAACAAATCCACCAAATCCGACCTAACTAAATATTATGCAATGCGCCTCTCTCTCTACTCTAACGACTTTCTCCTACTCACTGTAGTGTGCTGTAGCTCCAAGAACCGACCAAACACACTGAAGAAAATGGCGGCTGCGCAGGGGTTTAAGTATGAATTTTGAATCTCGTCATTACGTGGCGCATCTCTTAGAACTGGCGTTATTTTTTACGAGTCGTAGGCTAATTTGCATAAAACTACACTTTATTGAGAGTTTACGTGAACAAAATACTGGCGCAAGTACTTGCGACGACTAAAATGTGTATTTGCGCACATTTTGCCTGCTCGCCGGTTTTTCCTACTTACGCCAGTTTAGCATCTGACGGAGCTGAATATTGTATAGCTAGAGTTGCGAGCTGAAACTGCGGCCGACGCGGGTTCCCTCGCTTGCGCCGCAAACTACGCCGTTTATCGGATCGCGCCCATAGTTATATAATTCTGCACATAGTGCAGAATTATATAACATTATTTAAGTGCTATAGTTATAAATGCCTTTTTTCCCTTTTAATATTTTAAAAATATGGTGCTTTTACAGACCCGCTCTCTGCTCTCTGCTGAGCGGGTCTGTTTTTTTTTGCTCAGCGCATCGGGCCAGCTGTATAGTCACAGCCCGGCCCGACCGCGCCATAACATTAAGTGAAGCTCGCTCCTGCTGTCAGACAGAGCAGGAGCGAGCTGCACTTAGTCTTATGGCGCGGTCGTGCCGGGCTGTGACTATACAGCTGGCCCGATGCGCTGAGCAAAAAAAAACAGACTCGCTCAGCAGAGAGCAGAGAGCGGGTCTGTAAAAGCGCCATATTTTTAAAATATTAAAAGGGAAAAAAGGCATTTATAACTATAGCAGTAAAATAATGTTATATACCCTAATTCTGCACTATGTGCAGAATTATATAACATTATTTTTAAGGTTTACTGTCCCTTTAAGTATAAACCACTGTGAATGAACATTAAAGGGCCACTAAACCCTACATTCTTCTTTCATGATTCAGATAGAGAATACAATTTTAAACAACATTCCAATTTACTTCTATTATCTAATTTGCTGCAATCTTTAGATATCCTTTGTTAAAGAAATAGAAATGCACATTGGTGAGCCAATCACATGAGGCATCTATGTGCAGCCACCAATCAGAAGCTACTGAGCATATCTAGATATGCTTTTCAGGAAAGAATATCAAGAGAATGAAGCAAATTAGATAATAGAAGTAAATTAGAAAGTTGTTTAAAATGGTATTCTCTATCTGAATCATGAAAGAAAGAAAAATTGGGTTTAATGTCCCTTTAAGAACAAGATAGCTGCAAAATGTTTAGTTTTCAGAATGATTGTCTATTGGTTGTTACATTAAAGTTGATTTAAAAAAAATAAAGCAAACAAAAAAAAACAACTTTGAGTGGAGGTCACATGTTTCCTGTCTAGAGTGGAGCTCCAGTCTGCAGCCAGACCCTTGTCAAGTTTTGCAGTGTGTTTGCCATGTGTCAGGTTAGGGGGAACCCATGATGTATATAATAGCAGGGAGGCTATAGAATGCAGTGAGTAATCAGGTAAGGTAAGGGGGAAGCCATGAGGTATATAATAGCAGGGAGGGTATAGAATTCAGTAAGTAGTCATGTGTCAGGTAAGGGGGAAGCCATGAGGTATATAATAGCAGGGAGGGTATAGAATGCAGTGAGTAGTCAGGTAAGGGGGAAGCCATTAAGTATATAATAGCAGGGAGGGTATAGAATGCAGTGAGTAGTCAGGTAAGGGGGAAGCCATTAAGTATATAATAGCAGGGAGGGTATAGAATGCAGTGAGTAGTCAGGTAAGGGGGAAGCCATTAAGTATATAATAGCAGGGAGGGTATAGAATGCAGTGAGTAGTCAGGTAAGGGGGAAGCCATTAAGTATATAATAGCAGGGAGGGTATAGAATGCAGTGAGTAGTCAGGTAAGGGGGAAGCCATTAAGTATATAATAGCAGGGAGGGTATAGAATGCAGTGAGTAGTCAGGTAAGGGGGAAGCCATGAGGTATATAAGAGCAGGGAGGGTATAGAATGCAATGTGTGAGAATATCAGGCTTTTCAATAGTGTTTGTAACATGTGGCATTTCCCCCATTTGTAGGCTGACCATATTTCCTTGAGACAAAAATGGGACATTAAGATGTCAAAAACGGGACGGGGTTAATATTCTTTATTCATAAGAAAAAAAGTAAGATTTTAACAAAAGTTAACTTTTATGACATGAATATAAACTACTGAGCCAACAATGATCCTTCAGTGACAGAAGAACTCATACAAAATGTTTTAGGTAGACGTAGAGCTATAACATCTAAATACCAATCCACAGTGTTTTCACAATGTTCCCATGATTTAAATTGGGAATGCGACATGTGTATATTTTTTAATCACATGCCCTTAACTCAATGTTTCCAAAATTGAAATTATCCTCTATGTTGTCAAGGCAAATTACCCCATATTAACTGTTTTTAAAGGGTAAAAGTGTAGCCTCTGAACAGGCGTTTGGTTTAAAGATCTGGATTAGTTGTTGTAGATTTTTTTTAGCTGGGTTGCCCAAAATCATTGTTACATGGTGGAAGAACTTAGAAAAATGTGCAAATAGTTACTTGATAATGACAACCGTTATTTATAAAGTCTGTACAACCAGCACTGCAACAGCATAATAATAAGCATAATTAATGACAATGAAATTGATTGACAGGCACAGATACTGGTCTTACCTTGGCCGTGCACAATTCTTGCAGAACTTAGACAATTGATCTACTTGATCACTATGTTTGTATGTTCACACTGTGACACAAGAAGATGGCAAGAATTATCTCCCTGGTGATGGTAAGCCGCTAATTCGGATGATGGCAGAGGCAGATGATCATCACATCAGATGATGACAGATCTAGTCCGACTCCTGTCCTTACTATGCACTACCTAGTAGTTCTAACTTCCCTCTGATGACCAGTCTCTCTCCTCAGCTCAGTCTGACAGCTCACGACTGAGTACTGACCTGCTGTCACTTGCTTTCGATGATCACGCCCCTAATTTTGAGCGTAGGCGGCATAGACGCGGTGCTGTGGATTATGTGGGCACGGCCACCCAACCCTGCAGTTAAAAAAAACTGCCCTCCCCGCCGGCGGGGAGTATAAAAATGTTTAGTAAGTGGTGTGTGTGCCAAAAAAAGACACTTGTGCTGGCCACACGGTCTGATAACCCTCAAAACGGGACAAAATGAATATTATTAAGGAAACGACGGGACGGGGGAAGAAACATAAAATAACGGTACTTTCCCTTTCAAAACGGGACGTATGGTCAGCCTACCCATTTGTATACTAAGGCTTTGCTTAGCAGGGGCGTAACACATCAGACTTTTGTTTGTGGTTGATTACACTTATCACATCTAGTTATGTGTGGCTGGTGAATTTGGTCTGTATATCTTGCTGGGAAGGTGCCGTTCCATCACTTTTCATGAAAAAGTGTATTACAGGCCGTAACAGGTATTGGAATGTGGTTTCTGTGGATGGTTTGTAGTTGATTACACTTATCACATCTAGTTATGTGTGACTGGTGAATTTGATGTATCTGGTTTGCTGGGAAGGTGCCGTTCTGTCACTTTTCATGAAAAATCGTTCTACAGTCCGGAACGGTTATTGGATCGTGGTTTCTGTGGATGGTTTGGTGTTGATTACACTTATCACATCTAGTTATGTGTGACTGGTGAATTTAATGTATCTGGTTTGCTGGTAAGGTGCCGTTCTCTCACTTTTCATGAAAAATCGTTTTACAGTCCGGAACGGTTATTGGATCGTGGTTTCTGTGGATGGTTTGTGGTTGATTACACTTATCACATCTAGCTATGTGTGGCTGGTGAATTTGGTCTGTATATGTTGCTGGGAAGGTGCTGTTCAAACACTTTACATGAAAAAGTGTATTACAGGCTGGAACAGCTATTGGAACATGGTTTCTGTGGATGGTTTGTGGTTGATTACACTTATGACATCTATTTAAGTGTGGCTGGTGAATTTGGTCTGTATATGTTGCTGGGATGGTGCTGTTCCATCAATTTTCATGAAAAGCGTATTACAGGCTGGAACAGATATCATAATGTGGTTTCTGTGGATGGTTTGTGGCTCATTACACTTTATACATTTAGTCATGTGTGACTGGTGAATGTGATGTATCTGGTTTGCTGATAAGGTGCCGTTCTGTCAATTTTCATGAACAAGCGTTTTACAGGTCGGAACGGGTATTGGAACGTGGTTTCTGTGGATGCTTTGTGGCTGATTACATTCATTACATTTAGCAATGCGTGACTGGTAAATTTGATGTATCTGGTTTGCTGTGAAGGCACTGTTCCGTCACTTTTCATGAAAAAAGAGTTTTCCAGGCCGGAACGGGTATTGGAACGTGGTTTCTATGGATGGTTTGTGGCTGATTACACTTATTACATTTAGTCATGGGTGACTTGTGAATTTGGTGTATCTGGTTTTCTGGGAAGGTGCTGCCCCGGGCTGTTATTTTTGGTTCCAAGCACTATTTTGGTAATTAAAGGGTTAATTAATTATTATATCACAAAGATTCTTGTTCTTAAAATTGTTCTCAAGAGTCTCTAACACATCCCATTATATTTTAAATCAATTTCCTTCATAAAAGGCCTGTTCCGTTCCGTTCCGGCTTTTACACCGTTCCAAAATCCTCTACATATATTATTTTCCATTTCATCAGCCCCAACATAGCAAGTTAAACAGATTGAGGTAGAATCTGTCTAATTTTAGGCTGTGTAGCATAAACTAGGGTGCTTTGTAGTGTCCTATTATGCAGCTGCTGAAGGGTTATTCATTTAACCATTGCTTGCATGGTTTAGTACTGTAAAGTTATTCTTCCTATGCCAGATGTGCTTGAGAGTAAGGGAAGCTAAGGATATAAGGAGCTTAAAGGGATAGGAAAGACAAAATTGAACTTGCATGATTCAGATAGAGCATGTAATTTGAAGACACTTTTAAAATCACTCCTATTTTCAAATGTGGTTTGTTCTCTTGGCATCCCTTGTTGAAAAACAATACACACATATCCCACACTAGTGGGAACTAGATGCTGATTGGTGTCTGCACGCATTTATCTCTTGTGATTGGCTAACTAGATGTGTTCATCTAGCTCTCAGTAGTGCAATGCTGTTCCTTCAGCAAAAGATAGCAAGAGAATGAAACACAATTTAGAAGTAAATTGGAAAGTTGTTTAAAATTGTATGTTCTATCATGAAAGAACATTTTGGGGTTTCCTGTCTCTTTAATGATTTAACCTGCATTAAAGGCTGTGACAGTGCAAAAAGAAAAAAATTCTTAGAAGTTAATTTAAAAATCACACGCTCTATCTGAATCATTAAAGATTAAAGGGACAGCCTACTCCACATTTTCTATTCTTTAAAAAAATAGATAATCCCTTTATTCCCCATTCCCCAATTTCGCATAATCAACACAGTTATATTAATACACATTTTACCTCTGTGATTACCTTATTCTAATCCTTTGTAGGTTGCCCCCTTATCTCAGTTCTTTTGAGAAACTTATTTTTTAGCCAATCAGTACTGACTCATAAATAACTCCATGAGAGTGAGCAGAATGTTATTTATGACACACATGAACTAGCACTGTGTAGCTGTGATAAACTGTCAAAAGGCACTGAGTTAAGAGGCGACCTTTAAGGGTTCGTAAATTAGCAAATGAGCATAATTCCCTTTCAAAAAAGAATACTAAGAGAACAAATCAAATTTGATGATAAAAGTAAATTTGAAAGTTGCTTGAAATTGCATGTCCTATCTGAATTATGGAAGTTTAATTTTGACTAGACTATCCCTTTTAAACGTGATTATTCTATCACTTTAAGCAATCAGTATGGATAAATTATACTACTAGTATTTAAAGGGACCGTAAACACTGTAATTACAATACATTTCTGTTGTGTTATTATAGAATAACATATCATCCAAGTCTTAAAGTTTTAAAAACTTATTATCATCCACTCACTAGTTACCTTTATTGGAGTAGCCAATCTGGGCTTTAGTTGGAAGACTGCAAGGCTAGCCACGATCATAAAGTTAGTATAAAGCACTGTCTTGCAGTTGTTGTTAGTGAAAGCCAAATAGTCAAAGGCAAATACAAGGGAATTTATGCAGATTGTTTGAATTTTGCATACTACTCACAATCTACATGAATGCACAAAAGGCAATTTGTCAAAATGGGATTTGAGAAAGTGTAAACAGCTCTTCTATTTCTTGAGATAAAGCTAAAAAAAAGACTACAGCTTGTATATTTGTACTTTGTCAACATGAATATGACTAGGCCTTCTATACTGTTTGTTTTTATTTTGTTAAATGGGATAATGCCATTAATTTGTCACTGCAGTCTTACAAATGGCAGAAGTCAGATCAGGCCACAAAGTAATTACAGAGCTGGGTAAACATTCTGAAAGCCAAGTTTCAGCATTCAAATGTCATTGGATTTCCCACTAAAAATATAGAAGCTACACTGAGAAGGGAGGGAAGAATATAAAATATATGTTCTATTAAATATGCTAGAAATCAATATTTAAATGCTAACTAAATTTTTGCCTTTAAATAATTAAAATAATTAGTAAGTACAAGTCTAATATTAGATAATGAATACATTATTAATAAAGCCTCCTGCAACTAGCATACCATACTTACAAATTAATCTGTAAATGTACATTCAAAAGGACCAATTTTCACTCCTCAGCAAAAACAAAAACATCAGGGATGCAGTCTAGACTCTACAGGGAGTGCAGAATTATTAGGTAAATGAGTATTTTGACCACATCATCCTCTTTATGCATGTTGTCTTACTCCAAGCTGTATAGGCTCGAAAGCCTACTACCAATTAAGCATATTAGGTGATGTGCATCTCTGTAATGAGAAGGGGTGTGGTCTAATGACATCAACACCCTATATCAGGTGTGCATAATTATTAGGCAACTTCCTTTCCTTTGGCAAAATGGGTCAAAAGAAGGACTTGACAGGCTCAGAAAAGTAAAAAATAGTGAGATATCTTGCAGAGGGATGCAGCACTCTTAAAATTGCAAAGCTTCTGAAGCGTGATCATCGAACAATCAAGCGTTTCATTCAAAATAGTCAACAGGGTCGCAAGAAGCGTGTGGAAAAACCAAGGCGCAAAATAACTGCCCATGAACTGAGAAAAGTCAAGCGTGCAACTGCCAAGATGCCACTTGCCACCAGTTTGGCCATATTTCAGAGCTGCAACATCACTGGAGTGCCCAAAAGCACAAGGTGTGCAATACTCAGAGACATGGCCAAGGTAAGAAAGGCTGAAAGACGACCACCACTGAACAAGACACACAAGCTGAAACGTCAAGACTGGGCCAAGAAATATCTCAAGACTGATTTTTATAAGGTTTTATGGACTGATGAAATGAGAGTGAGTCTTGATGGGCCAGATGGATGGGCCCGTGGCTGGATTGGTAAAGGGCAGAGAGCTCCAGTCCGACTCAGACGCCAGCAAGGTGGAGGTGGAGTACTGGTTTGGGCTGGTATCATCAAAGATGAGCTTGTGGGGCCTTTTCGGGTTGAGGATGGAGTCAAGCTCAACTCCCAGTCCTACTGCCAGTTTCTGGAAGACACCTTCTTCAAGCAGTGGTACAGGAAGAAGTCTGCATCCTTCAAGAAAAACATGATTTTCATGCAGGACAATGCTCCATCACACGCATCCAAGTACTCCACAGCGTGGCTGGCAAGAAAGGGTATAAAAGAAGAAAATCTAATGACATGGCCTCCTTGTTCACCTGATCTGAACCCCATTGAGAACCTGTGGTCCATCATCAAATGTGAGATTTACAAGGAGGGAAAACAGTACACCTCTCTGAACAGTGTCTGGGAGGCTGTGGTTGCTGCTGCACGCAATGTTGATGGTGAACAGATCAAAACACTGACAGAATCCATGGATGGCAGGCTTTTGAGTGTCCTTGCAAAGAAAGGTGGCTATATTGGTCACTGATTTGTTTTTGTTTTGTTTTTGAATGTCAGAAATGTATATTTGTGAATGTTGAGATGTTATATTGGTTTCACTGGTAAAAATAAATAATTGAAATGGGTATATATTTGTTTTTTGTTAAGTTGCCTAATAATTATGCACAGTAATAGTCACCTGCACACACAGATATCCCCCTAAAATAGCTATAACTAAAAACAAACTAAAAACTACTTCCAAAACTATTCAGCTTTGATATTAATGAGTTTTTTGGGTTCATTGAGAACATGGTTGTTGTTCAATAATAAAATTAATCCTCAAAAATACAACTTGCCTAATAATTCTGCACTCCCTGTAAAGGACAGAGGTGCTTTTGCACATAAAACCACCACTGCACTCAAAACCCCTCTAAGACCCTCTAAGACCACGTTAACTGATATACAAACCACTAGGTTTTAATTAAACAAGCAACTACTTGCAGAAAGACTTTTTGCCATAAAAAAATATTGCCAACAAACTAATAATGAAGGGAAGCTCAGAACCCTTTAAAATAAACAAATTAAATCTCACACCCAATACTGTTAAAACTTGCAGTTATTTGTAGAGAACCAACATATTCTGCAGCTCTAACTTAAGTCATTTAGGCAATATTTAAATGTCATAATACAGCTTACACATGCAACCTAAAGGTAATTTCTGTCATTTTTATAATTTAAATCCATAGTACCATCAGAAAGATGCATTTTAGAACACAAATGTCAAACCAAAGACACAGACAGAGAATATTGTGATTTACCGTCATTTTTGATAATTTTAATTTATTTTTTTTAAATATTGATGAAAAAGTTTCGATTTCAGAATATGTTTTTTTTGGAATTCCGGATTTAGGGATTTGTACCCCTATGAATGTATGAATGTGTATGTGTGTGTGTGTGTGTGTATGTAAATTGAAACCCAGTTTATAATGTAAGTCAATGGGAAGTGAGGGAGTTAGGTTCCAAGCCCCTCTCAAAATTGTCATAAGTAACACCTAATACATTATTTTTAAAGCTTTGAAATGAAGACTTTAAATGCTAAACAGCATTATAAACCTAAAAAAATTCATACAACACAGAATATATAATTAAACTAAGTAAAATTAACAAAAACATTTGCTAAACAGCATTATAAACCTAATAAAATAATCACACAACACAGACTTCACTTGCATTTTTCTGCAAACAGTTCTTTCTATGCATTCCAATCTGGACTGATTTATAGACAGGAAGATCTTGTTCCTTTGAAATCTGCTCGATAGCTTAGGTCTGGTTAAACTGATTAATTTTAGCTTGCTTGGCTTTGCTGCAACACAAGCGGACAGCTCACCTACTGGATATTTTAATAAATGCACTACTTCTCAATGCTTTTCAATAGCAGTCACATGACTGGAAAAAAAGGTTGTTATTCTGAAACGGTGTAAATTGAACCATTGTAAAACGAGGGCCACCTGTGTATATATATATATATATATATATATATATATATATATATATATACAGTAGATGAGTTTAAAAAAACCAGAAACCATTGAGTTCAACCTATACAAATGTTAATTTATCTACAATAAAAGCTGCAGTTGATCATAAATTAATCCCATTAAAAAAGCTGACCCCTTTAACACCAGCAATCATACCCCTGAGTATTTTTTCTAGCCAAAAATGTATCTAAACGATTTTTTAAATGTATCTAAGGTATTGGCATTTTCTACCTCCTTAGGCAATTACTTTTTTAGAGATTGGCCCCAGAACTGTACTCCATACTCATGGTGAGGTCTTACCAGGAATTTATATATTGACAGAATTATGCTTTCTTCCCTTGCAGCCATGCCTCTTTTAGTACATGTTAGTATCTTATTAGCCTTAGAAGCCACTGCTCTGGATTGTGTACACCTCCTTAGCTTGTTAGCTATAAGTACTCCCAAATCCCTTTCCTCCTCTGTTTGGCTGTCTAGTCCCATTTAATTTATAGGTTGCCTTCTTAAGTTTACTACCAACATGTAGAACCTTACATTTTCCAGTATTAAATCTAATTATATGATATAAACTTATTCCCCTTTATCTATATTTTTAATTTTTCCTTGTAGAATCTAATTAGATTAGTTTGACATGATCTATTTCTCATAAAACCATGCGGTTTTGATCTCATAATTTTGCTTACACTAATATACTCATCAATATAATCCTTTATAATCCCTTCAAGTATCTTCCCCACTACTGATGTCAGACTAACTAGTCTATAGCTTCCTGGATCAGCCCTGTTTTCCTTTTTAAAACGTGGTACCACATCAACTTGATGCCAGTCCTTGGGTACTATGCCTGAGGATCATGAGTAGAGGTTTGGCTTAAACAGTGCTAAGCTCCAGTAAAACCCTTGGGTGTATTCCATCTGGGCCATTGTTCAGTTTTTTCCTGATATCTTCTAGGACTGGTATGTTCTTGTTTGTTTCAAAGTATCTCTCATTGGTTTCTCTCTTGTGTATACTGAAGAAAATAACTGGTTAAGTACCTCAGCCTTCTTCTTGTCACTGTTAATCATGCTACCCTTCACACATTTTAATGTACCTATATTTTCCTTCTTAGATTTTTTGCCATTTATGGGCCAGATTACTGGTAGAGTGCTACAGCTTGCGCGCAAGTGATATCAGGTTTCCGTGTTCGTTTGCATGCAAGTTAAATTGTGCTCATATTACAAGTTAAAAATAAATTCAAACACATGAGCACAATCATGATTTACGCTAGAATGTTTCCCGCATTTCTCAGAGCTCTGGTTAACTGTTTTGTGAATCAAAAAAGTTTAACAAAACACATCAAAATTAAATTACACAATTCAGTTACAGTTATAGTCATAACACCATCTAATCAAAATTATTCTTAAAAAAATATTTTGCACAAAAGTTATGAAGGCTCAAAGATATAATATCTCAGGTGTTAGGAAAATGAAGCAGGCAAAGGGCTTTAACATTGAGATACATACATATCTTAATATGTATGTGTGTGTGTGTATATATGTGTCACATATAGAGATGTATACTCTAGAGTCCCTACAATGCTAGTTTTACATTATCTCTGAATGTTATTAATCATTTTAACCAATAATTATGTATTGTATGTTGCTTTTGTTTTATTGTTGGCCATATGTTCTTGATTACCTTGAATGCAACCATTCAGGTCTATTCTAGCATAAGCAGAATATCTTAACTATTTGTTTACTTAATCGCTCTATTGCTCAATTGCAATTTTCTACCTATTGTTTATAAATATATATACCAACATCCAACTTAAATGCACTAAGTGAACACATTAATCTTTTGGCCTACAACTAACACATTTTCTGTAAATAAGTGTTATGTATTGACAATTGCTATAGAAGCTAGCTGTCCTTGTATGTCTCTTACTGCTCAGGACCCATATAACAAGTGAGTGTGATGTTTTTTACGATCCAATCCTATAACGGTCTTTCACACACCTAAATGGTCAACACCACACATCTTCTGATTGGCCCCTTACACCTTTATAGGGATCCTGACCAGCAGAGACTAATATCTCTGATGAAGCGCATGTGCCCATGCGCGAAACACGTTAGATAGGAGCTTACCCTGTGTGGTATGGAAGCCTGCTCCTAATAAACTTTGTTAACTTACTTCAAGACTCAGCTTTCCTTTTTCCTCATCTATATGTGTGTGTATGTATGTGTGTGTGTGTGTGTATGTATGTATATATATTTATATATATATATATATATATATACATATATATATATATATATATATATATATATATATATAGTGTGTGTGTGAGTGTACATATGTATTTATATATGTATTTACAGATATGTATACACATATAAATATATAGACCTATATATAAGATGCCTTGGATCCCTTTGCAGTTAAGTAGTTGAAAACATGTAAAATCATATTTATGAAATATTCATATGTAATAAAGTGTTATACTGTGTATTTACTATAAACATTTAAGATTTTGCATTTACATTCAACTTGTAATACGAGCACTAGACCCAAAGCACGCAAACATATATGATAAATCCCTTTTCTCTTGCTCGTAACTGTTAGTGTGCCACTCGTAATCTTGCCCAAAACTTTTAGGGTTTGACTTAGAATCCTTTTAATTAATCTTTCATTTTCAATTTTGGCTGAATTGATTGCTTTTTTGCTTGCTTTGTTACATTCCTTATATATTTGGAATGTTGAGTCTGTACTATTTTCTTTGAATAATTTTAATGCCCTAATTTTTTTCACTTTACTTTTTACTTTACTTTTATAACCATGTGGTATGTGTTGATGCATTTTTATTAAAGAATACTTTGTCCAAATTTGTTATTTCACAAATCATTGAATGAATATATATATATATATATATATATATATATATAAAAAAAGCAGAAGTATAAACAACTGTGTGTGTATATATATATATATATATATATATATATATATATATACACACACACACAGTTGTTTATACTTCTGCCTTTTAGCACTCTTTATCTCTGTTTTGTTTGTTTAGTCTTTTTGCAAATGAGTTAAACACAAAGTTAAAGCTGGGTACCCAGGTGTTATATATTGCTGTGCCTGAGAAGGACCTGGCCAATGAGTCTTTACACTGGTTAAATTTGTATGAAAAATGGAGATAGTTTGAAAATAAAATGCTTTCACTCAGCTAAACTTTTTTTTATTGTACACTTTTATGATCCTTTAATTATAGGCTGATAAAACAACTGCTTCCTTCAAGCAATTTCTATTTACTATAACCTCCTTGATCCAAACACCAAAGCATTAAATAAATTTGTGGCTTCTGAATTGATAGCTAAAGATTTTTATGGGGTTCTGTAAAAACTTGTAAACAGCAATGGAAAGAATTAGCTACAAATAAAACGTTTTTTTTTTCAGGTCACCTCAGGCATTTTAGGTTGTAAATTACATAACTAAGTACTGTTTTCTATGTGATTTTTTTTTAATTATTCACCTTGTCATGGAATTAAATGTTTTTTTTACAGAAATGCAAGGTATTTTTGTATATCAGTATTAAGAGTTGTTTCTGAAACACAAATTTAAGGCACAGGCCCATTTATTAATTGACTTCACAGCTTAGAACTATTTCTTTACCTTGCGTTAGATCATTTAATTATTAATGCTGGCCTGTAACTATTGCCCCAATTCTGTAAAATGCACTGGCACAGAGAAATGTTACACATCACATGGGCAGCCCTCACTTAATTCTCTGAAAAGGGGCAACTGAACCTGGCTCCAGCCATCTGAGCTTCCTGCAACAGAAAGCAAGGAATCATTTTGAAATGCAGAATCACACAGTGGAAAGGGAATGTGACATGATGCAGCAACATTTTTTTTGAGGCAAATACCAATCAGATTATACTGTTTTTAACATACTTGCATTCATTTCATGTGCATATTTTTGTTGATCAATGAAATAAGTGCATTGAATATTTAGAGATAAATTCTCCAGCTTATATTCATTGAGATATGACTCTGAGACACGCAGGGTTTACACCAGACACCAGTGACGTCACTAGGGGGTGCGGGCCGCACCTGGGTGACACCCTCCAGGGGGTGACACCAAAAAAAAAAAATTTTTTTTTTTTTTAAATTTTATTGAAATTCAAAGAAATACAATGTTGAGATGCATAGATTATTTTATTAAAGGCTGGCATTTGTGAACATTAGTGGGACTGGGGAAGTTGTAGACACACAATTTTTTTGCCCCTTGAGCCAGTACTGCAATTTCAACAAATAGTTTTCCCGGCTGCTTTTGCTTGTTTGCACTTTGCTCCTCCCCTGCCCAATTTCACTATGAATGTTGTGGGTGTGCCGTGGGGCTTGCAAAGTTGCGCTGCTAGCCTAAACCTGCCTGCCTATCTGTGCTCACTGCTCAGTGACATGCGGCCCAGGGCTGTGCACTGACAGACTTGGAACAGAGTCAGAGAGCAGAATTTTCATAGTTTGCGCGCCTAAACCTTTTCTTCAGTGATTTATTTTAGAGTGCTCTGTTTATCTTTCATTTGATGTTCTGCTGAGCCAGGGAGCAGCTCTCGGCATGAGCTTCCTAATTAATGCAGTGCAGTTTACATATTTTGTATGTGTGTGTCTGAGTTTTTGTGTGTGTGTGTGTCTCAGTGCTTTTGTGTGTGTGTCTGAGTGTGTTTTTAAGTGTGTCTGAGTGTTTGTATGTGTGTTTGCCTGTGTTTTTGTGTTGGTCTGCTTTCTGGGGGGGGTGACACCGTGACTTACCGCACCGGGTGACACCAACCCTAGTGACGCCACTGCCAGACACACCCAAGGAATGACCCTGTTCAGCCATCTCACCCAGGTGCCTATTGATCAAAGGTTTGCTTACCAAAAACATCCAATTATCAATGTAAATGGGCAGTTCCTGTGAGTGTCCCATAAAAGCATATCATCAGATATATATTAAGGACCAGATTACTAGTAGAGCACTATCTTAACTTGCGCCCTTAAAGGGGCAAATTTGCCCGTTAACAGGCGCACATTAAATAACCAGCCATTACAAGTGCCTGGTTATTGATTAATGTGACTTTGAGCTTGTAGCTTCACTTTGCTATTAACCAGAGGTCAGACCTCTGCTAAAAATAAAAGTTGCCCCAATTGCCCCAAATTAAAGAGGACAGTACATTAACATGTACAATAAAAATGACCATTTTTTTTTCTTTAACCCCTTAATGACCACAGCACTTTTCCATTTTCTGTCCGTTTGGGACCAAGGCTATTTTTACATTTTTGCGGTGTTTGTGTTTAGCTGTAATTTCCCTCTTACTCATTTACTGTACCCACACATATTATATACCGTTTTTCTCGCCATTAAATTAACTTTCTAAAAATACCATTATTTTCATCATATCTTATAATTTACTATAAAAATTTTTATAAAATATGAGGAAAAAATGGAAAAAAACACACTTTTTTTAACTTTGTCCCCCAAAATCTGTTACACATCTACAACCACCAAAAAGAAAACATGCTAAATAGTTTCTAAATTTTGTCCTGAGTTTAGAAATACCTAATATTTACATGTTCTTTGCTTTTTTTGAAAGCTATAGGGCCATAAATACAAGTAGCATTTTGCTATTTCCAAACTACTTTTTTTCAAAATTAGCGCTAGTTACATTGGAACACTAATATCTTTCAGGAATCCCTGAATATCAATGGACATGTATATATTTTTTTTTAGAAGACATCCCAAAGTATTGATCTAGGCCAATTTTGGTATATTTCATGCCACCATTTCACCGCCAAATGCGATCAAATACAAAAAATTGTTCACTTTTTCACAAATTTTTTCACAAACTTTCGGTTTCTCACTGAAATTATTTACAAACAGCTTGTGCAATTATGGCACAAATGGTTGTAAATGTTTCTCTGGGATCCCCTTTGTTCAGAAATAGAAGACATATATGGCTTTGGCATTGCTTTTTGGTAATTAGAAGGCCGCTAAATGCCGCTGCGCACCACACGTGTATTATGCCCAGCAGTGCAGGGGTTAATTAGGGAGCTTGTAGGGAGCTTGTATGGTTAATTTTAGCTTTAGTGTAGTGTAGTAGACAACCCAAAGTATTGATCTAGGCCCATTTTGGTATATTTCATGCCACCATTTCACCGCCAAATGCGATCAAATAAAAAAAAAACGTTAAATTTTTCACAATTTTAGGTTTCTCACTGAAATCATTTACAAACAGCTTGTGCAATTATGGCACAAATGGTTGTAAATGCTTCTCTGGGATCCCCTTTGTTCAGAAATAGCAGATATATATGACTTTGGCGTTGCTTTCTGGTAATTAGAAGGCCGCAAAATGCTGCTGCGCATCACACGTGTATTATGGCTAGCAGTGAAGGGGTTAATTAGGAAGTTTGTAGGGAGCTTGCAGGGTTAATTTTAGCTTTAGTGTAGAGATCAGCCTCCCACCTGACACATCAGACCCCCTGATCCCTCCCAAACAGCTCCCTTCCCTCCCCCACCCCACAATTGTCCCCGCCATCTTAAGTACTGGCAGAAAGTCTGCCAGTACTAAAATAAAAGCTTTTTGGGGGGTTTAGGTTTTTTTAAAAAATAAAAAAATAATTCTTCTGCTGGGTAGGACCCCCCTTAGCCTCCAACCTCCCTGATCCCCCCCAAAACAGCTCTGTAACCCTTCCCTATCTGCCTTATTGGGGGCCATCTTGGGTACTGGCAGCTGTCTGCCAGTACCCAGCTTGCACAAAAAAGGGCTTTTTTTTTTTTTCTTAGTGTTTTTTTTCTCTGTAGTGTAGCTTCCCCAAACACCCCCCCCCCACACACAAACCCCCACCACCTCATTGATCGTATTTTTTTTTTACATTTTTTGAACTAATTGCCTTTTTCTGTAGTGTAGCGGTTCCCACCCGCTCCCTCCCCGTGCACGCGCCCGCCCCCGCCCTCCCGTGCGCGCGTCCGTGCGCGCCCCCGGGCATCCCCGCCCACGATCCCGCCCCCCTCCACATCTCCAGGGCCATCGATGGCCGCCACCCGCCTCCCGGTACTGCTCCCACCCACCAACGAAGGAAGCCACCGATCTCCGGTGCAGAGAGGGCCACAGAGTGGCTCTCTCTGCATCGGATGGCTTCAAAAGGTTATTGCAGGATGCCTCCATATCGAGGCATCACTGCAATAACCGGAAAGCAGCTGGAAGCAAACAGGATCGCTTCCAGCTGCTT
This sequence comes from Bombina bombina, assembly GCF_027579735.1. Classification (NCBI taxonomy): domain Eukaryota; kingdom Metazoa; phylum Chordata; class Amphibia; order Anura; family Bombinatoridae; genus Bombina; species Bombina bombina. The sequence continues at coordinate 368,954,525 of NC_069500.1, forward strand.
TCCACACCGAGGACGTGCAGGGTACGTTCTCAGGCATTAACTGCCTTTTTTTTGAGGACGTACCCTGCACGTCCTCGGTCGTTAAGGGGTTAAACTGCAGAAAGCAGTTATAAGGGGTTAAAGTAAGGGGGTGTGTGTGATTGGGGGAAAATAACGGCACCTTAAGTGCCTTTACACAGAGGTCAATGTGGGACTGTGTTTTCTCTATAAATATATATGTACAGTAAATGCTTATACAGGGAGCCCTCAGTTTACGCCGGGGTTAGGTTCCAGAAGGATTGTTTGTAAATAGAATCCGTTGTAAATTGAAACCCTGTTTATAATGTAAGTCAATGGGAAGTGAGGGAGATAGGTTCCAGGCCCCTCTCAAAATTTTCATAAGTGACATCTAATACATTATTTTTAAAGCTTTGAAATGAAGACTTTAAATGCTAAACATCATTATAAACCTAATAAAATAATCACACAACACAGAATATATAATTAAACTAAGTTAAATGAACAAAAACATTTGCTAAACAGCATTATAAACCTAATAAAATAATCACACAATACAGACTTCACTTGCATTTTTTTGCAAACAGTTCTTTCTATGCATTCCAATCTGGACTGATTTATAGACAGGAAGATCTTGTTCCTTTGAAATCTGCTCGATAGCTCAGGTCTGGTTAAACTGATTAATTTCAGCTTGCTTGGCTTTGCTGCAACACAAGCGGACAGCTCCACCTACTGGCTATTTTAATAAATGCACTGCTTCTCAATGCTTTTCAATAGCAGTCACATGACTGGAAAAAAAAGGTTGTTATTCTGAAACAACAACAATTCTGAACCGTTGTAAAACGAGGGCCGCCTGTATACCTATATATGTATGTGTACATACAAATATAGACACATACATATATATGTATATAAGAATACATTTATTGCATGATTTGCCCCCTGCGCTGCACAAGGTGGTTTGCTGTGGCTGCATTCATTAAAACGAGGCTCCCATTGGAGCCTATGGAAGTGTGCTTTCATGAGCGCTTGGCTTTCAGCAATGTGAACGCGAGGTTGCACTTGTAAGACCAGCGCACATTTACGTGTGATGGTATTACTAGAGTGGAGCACCAATATCGTGCTCGCGTAAGTGCAATATTGTGCTCCACTCGTAATCTTGCCCTAAATATATAGGTTAGACAGCAACTATACAGCAAAACGTATCACTTTTACGAATTCCAAGGGAATGCCTAGCATATACAGACACATATTTATATATATATATATATATATATCCAAGCAATTTCCAGTTCAGCCCACCAAGAGACAATAGCCTGGGTGCAAATATGAGAAGCATATAAGACAAATGTAAATGCACTCTCAGGACTTTCACAAACTTCTTTATTGGAATGTTTTCGGGGGTTCACAACCCCTTCATCAGCATATATATATATATATAGTATGTGTGAGCATCTGCATTTTTCCGGCTGTACCCCTTACCTGCAGTGCCTCACATTTGCCTCTGTGTGGCCTGCATCACTAGATAAGATAAGATAGCACTGCTTGACAAGCTGTTTAATATAAGAGAAGTCAAGAAGCACTTTAACAGTTATTAAAGAGTTCAATAGAAATATATACAAGATGAAAGCCCAAACAACAGTACTATGTCAATAACCAGCAGAGAGAAAACGATAAACTGACAAATCCTCACGCATTCTTGCAAAGTACACACTTAATGAGTCAGCGGGCTCACCCTTCAGACGTTCTCTCCGGATTTGCAGCTAGCCGTATCACACCATTGCGTGGGTTGCACCCTACCTTTTTGTGCTACCCTGGCGTGTCTCAATACAGAGCCATTTCTGTTGGCTTCTACGTGTTTGGTCAGTCACGGGACACAGATCTCAGCAATGCTGGTATTGCACCAATCCCACAGCTCCTTGTGAATATTGTAATATAGAATAAAAGTATTCCAGTGATGGAGATACAAAGTAGAAAGTTAACTTGACTTTTACAGTATCAAGTAAAACGGTATCTGCAAAAACAGGGCCCAACATTACAGTATGCAGCAGAGCTATCATCCCTGCTTGATGGACCCCCCCCCCCCCCAGCACTCGGCCCCGGTGCCACTGCACCAGCTGCACTGACACTAGTTCACCCTGAACTGTCTCCCATATAAATGAAAGATCTCTGCTATGTAAAAGTTTGCGATTGAGCAGAACACAGGGAGAGCCCGACATATGTTTAAACTTTAATATTATGCCCAAGACAAATAAGAATACCTTATTTTCTAGACGTGTACATTCAGCAGCTTCATTATCTGCCGAATGGCAGAAGGCGGATGCTAGCGGTCTTTAACGTTTTTTTGAGCCAGGTTTATTCTTGTGAAAGTGAAACACACTAAGATCTGTGCAAATCAGGATTTTAATGTGTTGAACATTCACAAGAATAAATTTGGCTCCAAAAAGAGACAAAGGCCGCGAGCAGAAGCCGCCTTCTGCATTCGGCAGATAACGAAGCTGCTGAATGTACAAGTCTATTCTTTTCGATGCACTGTACCTTAAAAAAACCCTGATATTTTCGTATGCATAGGTTTTCTTTTTAGAGTAATAAGTATTTTGAGTATTTAGATAAAAGCTTGCCACCTTTTAATTTGAGATTAAAAATAGTGATATCTGTAGGGCGGAAATGTTTAGATATTTACACTTGGATTTGTGAAACAATTTTATGCACGCCCATGAAACGCCCATGTTTGGCCCATTTTAAGATTAAAAAAAATTACGCTTTGTATTTTCTACTTGTATAAGTACAAATTTCTATGTGTTTTTGCACATCCTGTGTACTTAAATTACGAGTTATGCTATGCATATTTAATACGATTTATTCCTGAGTAATTTTCATACAAATTTTACTTTTTTTGTTACGATTTATGATGCACCTTAACAATACAATTTTTCCTGTGTATTTTTGTGTGAATTATTCATATAATTTTGTATGTTTTTCACATTATGAGTTTCATTGCACATTTTTGTAATGTATTCATCTCCTTCCCATACATAAATGCAGCATTCGCCCCTTACTGAGACACCCTGTTTTCAGGGTTAAAAGTGGCTTTAAAGTATACAACCATGAAAATAGAAGTACAGAGACCTTTAGATCATCGGGCCCCAAGGCTCCAAGAGTCATTTTACAACATTTAAATAAAGTACCTTTAAAATGTTGTTGTATTATTTTCATTATTTTAACTTTATAGTTTGACATTGCATTGTACAGGACATTACATATGATTTTTACTGATTACATTAAATGCAATTATTTCTTTTAAATGAGAATTTAAATTTAAATTCTTATTTTGCTCCATATTTTTAATATAAATGTTAATGCATACTATTAAAACAATTTTTACACTGCACTTTTAATATGCTTTTTATACTGCTGGTTACATTGAGCGCTATATTGTAACATAATGTTTCTCTATGACATACAGATATGTAGGGTACACCCTTTAGCTGTTGCTCGTTATTGGTTCACTATATGCTCAGAGGCAGAAATGCATTGTGACAATTGAGTGGACTTTGACTATTGTTTTCTTTTTCATGAACACAATTTTAAACAACGTTACTTCAATTATCTAATTCCTCATGGTATATTTTGTTAAAAAGCATACATGGGTAGATTTAAGAGCTGAGAGGTAGCTACTCATTGGTGGCTGCACATAAATACCTCTTTTCATTGGCTTATTGATGTATTCAGCTAGCTCCCAGTAGTGCATTGCTGTTCTTTCAATAAAAAGATACCAAGATAATGAAGCAGCATTGATAATAGAAGTAAATTGGAAAGTTGTTTAAAAACTGAATTATGAAAGAAAAAAAATGGGTTTCATGTCCCTTTAATAGGCAAAGCCTTAGTACAATAATAAAATGTTTGACACATTAAAGCATTTTATCGCTCTTCTAGTATGTCCCTTTAAATTCAGGGACATAATGAATTAAGCACCAGATTAAATGTAGCTCTCTGTTATGCAACTGTAATAAGTGAGGCGAAAAATTATTTGATCCCCCTTCTGATTTTGTACGTTTGCCCACTGACAAAGAAATAAACAGTCTATAATTTTAATGGTAGGTTTATTTGAACAGTGAGAGACAGAATAACAACAAAAAAATCCAGAAAAATGCATTTTAAGAAAGTTATAAATTGATTTGCATTGTAATGAGTGAAATAAGTATTTGACCCCTTTGCAAAACATGACTTAGTACTTGGTGGCCAAACCCTTGTTGGCAATCACAGAGGTCAGACGCTTCTTGTAGTTGGACATCAGGTTTGCACACATCTCAGGAGGGATTTTGTCCCACTCTTCTTTGCAGATCCTCTCCAAGTCATTAAGGTTTCGAGGAAGAGGTTTTGCAAGTCGAACCTTCAAATCCCTCAGATTTTCAATGGGCTGGAGACTGGCTAGGTAACTACTGGACCTTAATGTGCTTCTTCTTGAGCCACTCCTTTGTTGCCTTGGCCTTGTGTTTTGGGTCATTGTCATGCTAGAATACCCAATCACAACCCATTTTTAATGCCCTGGCTGAGGGAAGTGGCTTCTCATCCAAGATTTGATGGTACATGGCCCCGTCCATCGTCCCTTTGATGCGGTGAAGTTGTTCTGTCCGCTTAGCAGAAAAATCCCCATGTTTGACGGTGGGGATGGTGTTCTTGGGGTCATAGGCAGCATTCCTCCTCCTCCAAACACGCCAAGTTGAGTTGATGCCAAAGAGCTCGATTTTGGTCTCATCAGACCACAACATTTTTACCCAGTTCTACTCTGAATCATTCAGATGTTCATTGGCAAACTTCAGACGGGCCTGTACATGTGCAAGGGTGAACTGCAGGATTTCAGTCCTTCACGGCGTAGTGTGTTACCAATTGTTTTATTGGTGACTATTGTCCTAGCTGCCTTGAGATCATTGACAAGATCCTCCCATGTAGTTCGGGGCTGATTTCTCACCGTTCTCATTGAAACTCCATGAGGTGAGATCTTGCATTGAGCCCCAGACCAAGGGAGATTGACAGTTATTTTGTGTTTCTTCCATTTGCGATGGTGATGGATTTGTAGCCCATTCCAGCCTTGTGTAGGTCTACCATCTTGTCCCTGACATCCTTGGACAGCACTTTCGTCTTGGTCATGGTGGAGAGTTTGAAATATGATTGATTGATTGCTTCTGTGGACAGGTGTCTTTTATACAGATAACAAGCTGAGATTAGGAGCACTCCCTTTAAAAGAGTGCTCCTAATCTCAGCTTGTTACCTGTATAAAAGACACCTGGGAGCCAGAAATCTTGCTGATTGATAGGGGATCAAATACTTATTTAACTTATTAAAATGCAAATCAATTTATAACTTTTTTAAAATGCATTTTTCTGGATTTTTTTGTTGTTATTCTGTCTCTCACTGTTCAAGTAAACCTTCTATTAAAATTATAGACTGATCATTTCTGTGGGCAAACATACAAAATCAGCAGGGGATCAAATATTTTTTTCCTCACTGTATGTGCTTAACATGTGTCAGTATATGGCCGGGTTATAATACAATATATTTAATATATTTAATAATAATTCTTTAAACAAACCCCCAATACAAAACATATACAAAACAATAAAATTAATGTAAATTCCTAAATTCTTTATATTAGTTAAAATTTATAGACACATTGAATTATATTTATAGAAAACCAGATATGAATCAAACTATACAATGTTTAAACTGTTACAATATTCTTTACAAAGAATACTACCAGAAGTTATATATATTCTTACTGTAAACAGTCAGTTTATATGCCAATTTATCTGAGCTGAAATAAATTCTTAATTATCTCCAATTAAGACAAATTTTAGTATATATATATATCTTTGTAAAGATAAGTTACTTAGCATTAATGATTAGTTTAAACTACACAGGAATATGGATATAACTTAAAATACAAATTGTGCTATTTGCTTTAAAATATCAAATGATATACTTAACAATTTCTTATACTTTACCAGGTCAGCAGTTGAGAATTCAGTTAAGATCCAAATATGTCTATCGTCATATGTGTAGAGGAATTATGCACATTTGTAAGAGAATTAAAGGGACATTATACACTCATTTTTTCTTTGCATAAATGTTTTGTAGATGATCTATTTATATAGCCCATAAAGTTTTTTTTTTAAATAAATGTATAGTTTTTGCTTATTTTTAAATAACATTGCTCTGATTTTCAGACTCCTAACCAAGCCCCAAAGTTTTATGTGAATACTGTCAGCTACCTTCTCCAGCTTGCTGCTGTTTGTGTAAAGGGTCTTTTCATATGCAAAAGAAGAGGGAGGGGGGGAGTGTCTTATTTGCCACTTGCAGTGGGCTTTCCAGCTACCTTTTCAACAGAGCCAAACTGACAGCTTCTAAGTAAGTTTTTAAACAGTTTTATACTGGATTTTTATATCAGTATCTGTGCATCGTATTCTTTATAGTAGTGTCTATTACATGCAGTTATATGAAAATGAGTGTATACTGTCCCTTTAATCTTGATAGTCTCTTATCCACAAAGAGTGTCCCAGTGTATTTGCCTTACAGAAAATGTGTTCGCACACTGATCCTTCTATAAGCAAAGATGGTAGCCAGCAGGATTGCACAAGTAGTTGCCAACCAAAAATATTTCCACCAAAATCTTTTTCTCTCTGTGCCAGGAGCTTTCTGTCTGAGACAAGACTCCTCATCTCTTAATCATTCGATAGATTTGGGTATGCACTTTTCTCTGATTGGCTACTGGGAAATTTCATTTTCAACAGCCAAATGCCTTTTGGCTGTAATACCGGATTTAGGACACCGGGGGCAGCAGACAGAGACAACAGTTTCATTCAAATATTGCTACAGTTAAATTATCCAATCTTATAAAATGTCTATCAAATACACTATTTCTTTATATTAATAAATCTGTCTGGTCATATTTTAATATACATGGATTATATTTTGTCATCTTTCCTGATTATTTTAATATGAAACATCAGTATTATTTCTAACATCATACTATTATTATATTAAAATCCATTTAAAATTGCATTTGATTATTTCCTTATATTTATATAAAAACACAGCATATTACACATACAGTACACCTCTTTCTGATTGCGTAAAACATATTACACGATTTATGGGAGGACCACACGTGTATTTGTTAAATGCCTGAAAAAAAAATAAAAAGAATAGGTTACTAACATTGGACATTTTAAATTTACTGTATTGCTATTAACTCAGCATATGTATCCCAATTTGTCCTATAGATGTCTGGAAGACAAAAAAATATATACATATATAAATATGTTACATATTTTAAAGTGGGACTATTACAATTGCCATTTAATTATCTACAATCTGAATTGCATTATAGACATTTAATACAGTCTAAGGCATATATTTAATGTTTAAGATTTAAACATAAATTGTGATTCAAAAATGAGTTCAGATGTCCTATGTGTATTTAAATCTCAGCAGGGATAATTTATCATGTAGATGGTAAAAACTACAATTCTTTGAGCATGTTTGTATATTCAATCATTCCCACAGACAGACCGTCTATTCCCTACAGGGGGCCTGTGAGTTCATTATCCATCTTGGGCAGGAAGCCCATATATGAGCATACACTTCTGAGGCTCCATCATGCTAATATTTACTTTGAAGTAACTGTCTGATCTTAGATTTGCAATACACAACCATATAGATGACCATCTTTTTGAAGTAATTTGTCTTTCTTTGAAATGACTGCCTGAACTTAACTAGACCAAATGTCTTCCCTATGTTCTCACCTGGATGCATTTTAATTTTGCATATTGAGTGGGGGAGGATTAAATTGTGGTTAGCCAGACATCTAATGTCTTACAAATAAATTAATCATTTGGTGTAGACAGCCATATATATATTAAAAAATATATATATGTATACATACATTATTTAATAACATTCAGATACCCTGACACATGAATGGTGGGGATCACAATTCTTAATACCTTTCATAAGCTAATTTTATAAGAGTAAATTTTTTCTAGCAATATGTTGTTTGCAATTCTGTTCCATTAACAGCTGATTATCTCCATTTGTCAGCATAAAACTGAATAAAAATGTGTCTTATTTATTCTGACTCCAGCCCATCATCTGAAAAAAAAACATATTTTTCTTGTACAACTACATCTGAGGACTTTTGGTATCAAAAACATTAAACCCTCTGTATTTATGCAAAGTATGTATTTTTAGGCATAACACAAGTGGCCTGTGTTAGAAACATAGAATGTGATGGTACATAAGGGCCATCAAGACTACAAATATTACATGTTTCTTTTTCTAGACATGTTTTTTTAGACATGTTTTAGACATGTTTCTTTTGTCTAAGGATATGTGCATGTCCCAGGAATGTTTTCATTCTTTTACAGTCTTTAGGTTTACCACATCTATTGGATGTTTATTCCATGAATTCACCACCCAAGTTCTAATGATTAAAACTGGACATTTTCCAAAGGAGGGGCTGGGGACAGGTGTGGACATTTGTGGTGTATAATTATTCCATAAGGACAATGATAAGCAGTTTGCGATATTCCAGGTTTTCCCTTTACTATTCCTAGCTGCGAGTCTGGCTACTAGATAATTTCGTAGTTCAGGATTCAGACATAGACAAGGTCAGGCAGGCAAGGTTCAGCAACTGGCAGGCAAATTAGGTCCAAAATCAGCAATTACAAGAGTAGTCAGGTGCAAGCAGTGTATGCAGTGAAAGCAGTGACATACAAACTCAGAAGGAAAACAGATCCAAGCAGCAGTAGTCAGCTGCAAGATTTCAGAATAAAGAAACAGGATACAGCACACCCAGGAAGCTAGTTCTATAAACGGACAAGAAATACTGGAGAAGGTTGGAATTAGTGTGTCTGTGGTTAAAGGGATATTAAACCCAAAAAAAATATTTTGTGATTCAAACAGAGCATACAATTTTAAAAAGTTTTCCAATTTTTGCAGAAACCATTATCAAATGTGCTTTGTTTCTATGTTGTTGAAGAGATATCTATGTAGGTATCTGGAGCACTACATGACAGGAGATTGTGCTGCCATCTTGTGCTCTTGCAAATGGATAACATTCTTGTAAAACTACTGCCTTATAGTGATCCAGATATGTGCATGCTCCTGAGCCTTTTTCCAACAAATGATATGAAGAGAGAGAGGATAATATGATATAAGTAAATTAAAGGAGGAGCGGAGCTAGCCAGCCAAGGAGATGGCTGCTTTTTGAGAGTGCTCCGACACCCTTGCTGTTTGAGAATGTCATAGGCAGTAGCCGACAAGCATTTTTAGCCCAGACTTGAAGGTCAGCATCCATAAGGATCACTGTCCTTTATTGGAAGATAAGAAAAGCGAGTTTGAATGAGATCAGGTCCTTTAGACTCACCACACGCACCATGCCAGTAAGATCAGTCGCAGCCACTATCAGCAGGGATAAGAGAACATCCCTTCTCCTTAGCACAGCTATAGAGTCTGGCAGCTAAAAGAACCTACAAGAGAACTCCGGTTTATCACTCAGGAAAACCAGTCAGTAGACATAGAGCTATCATCCCGCGGTAGGCTGCAGCCTGTTTTTGCCTGGAACTACGCAGCATGTTAAGAACGGTTCCTCAGAGCTCATCACAGAGCAATCATCTAGCTGGTGGGTAAGCTGCAATTTAAATCCTATCAGGGCTCACAACCACCAGCCCAGCAACTATAAAAGTTAAGAGCCACAATGTCCAGCTATCATTGTGCATTTAAAGAAATACTAGAGGATTTCATATATGCTATATATCTCTACTTCGAAGTCAGAACTTTACTCATAGCTATCAGGTGAAAATAATTCTTAGAATGTACAAATACGCCTGCCCTTCTCAGACAGTGGCTTGGGGAATAAATCTTTCATTGAATAATAAAAAATGTCTCCCAAAAGGCCCAATAAATCAAGTAGAAATACCAAACAGCTACAAACACCAACTCTATCAGCTAATAACTGTTTTAAGACATTAGAGACAAAAACCTCCAATTCAGTATTAGCGGGAGATCCTTACCCAGCTACTGCTCCATCCTCAGATTCTGAATCGGAACAAACAACTGGCACTATTAGTATCCCTACAGCTCTTTTTGAGTCTATTCTAAAAGAGACTTTTCCACATTAATCACGCAGGTTAAGTAGTGTATAAAGGACGAGATATCTGAGCTCAAAAAGAAAATCTAAGAAATTGGACATAGAGTTGAATCACTTGAAAATAGCCAGGATGTTTATTCTACAGTAATCTCTGACCTGCAAAGCCACATCCAAAAGCAAGATTCTACAATTTCAGAACTAGAGTGTCAGGACATCTGTGAGTCTTATTAAATAATATATATATATATATATATATATATATATATATATATATTGTCTAGATTGTAAGTTCCCAAGGGAATAGGGCCCTCAATTCCCCCTGTATTTGTCTGTAAAATTTTGTGTCTTATCGTATTGTTTCTCCACTGTACTGTTATCCTTGTACCCATGGGCAGCGCTGCGGAATCTGTCGGCGCTTTATAAATAAAGAATAATAAAAATATATATATATATATATATACTGTATGTATATATATATATATATATTTATCTACACCAAACAATTCATTTATTTGTGAAGCTGTTTATAACACAACCCCCCTTTCTCGTTTGTCAAGGACACATTGCAAACCTTTGTCCCAATTCATCAAAGGAATTTGATTTCAAAGTAATCTTAGAATGACACTCAAGTTTGAATGCCCATATATGGATTTCCTAAACTTTCTTCTAGGTAATAAAATTACCAGGTAATGAACCCTGGGGGGGAAGGAGCCCAAAGTCTAAAAACTGTCCTTTGAAGCTCAGGAAGATAGTAATTAACACTTACTTGGCAATCAAAAACAGCTTCTTGGAGATTCTCAATACGCATCCTGGACTGGAAGGAACATATGCCAAAATTCACTTACAGGCATGTGAAAACAGTTTTAGATTTTAAATAACCTATATTAAAAATGTTCAAACTATTTCATTTATACCTTAGTATGGTAAATGTAAATAGATAAGTCTAAAAGATTGTCTGTTTGGATAATATTGAATATAAAATGAACCGAGTTTAAATTCATATAAGTTAATATTCTGCTTACCCAGATTATATATATATATACAGTATCTCACAAAAGTGGGTACACCCCTCACATTTTTGTAAATATTTTATTATATCTTTTCATGTGACAACACTGAAGAAATGACACTTTGCTACAATGAAAAGTAGTGAGTGTACAGCCTGTATAACAGTGTAAATATGTTGCCCCCTCAAAATAACTCAACACACAGCCATTAATATCTAAACCGTTGGCAACAAAAGTGAGTATACCCCTAAGTGGAAATTTCCAAGTTGGGCCCAATAAACCATTTTCCCTCACCGGTGTCATGTGACTCATTAGTGTTACAAGATCTCAGGTGTGAATGGGGAGCAGGTGTGTTAAATTTGGTGTTAAGCTCTCACACTCTCTCATACTGGTCACTGGAAGTTCAACATGGCACCTCATGGCAAAAAACTCTCTGAGGATCTGAAAAAAAGAATTGTTGCTCTACATAAAGATGGTCTAGGCTATAAGAAGATTGCCAAGACCCTGAAACTGAGATGCAGCACAGTGGGCAAGACTATACAGCGGTTTCACAGGACAGGTTCCACTCAGAACAGGCTTCGCCATGGTCGACCAAACAAGTTGAGTGCACGTTCTCAGCATCACACCCAGAGGTTGTCTTTGGGAAATAGATGTATGAGTGCTGCCAGCATTGCTGCAGAGGTTGAAGGGGTGGGGGGTCAGCCTGTCAGTGCTCAGACCATACGTTGCACACTGCATCAAATTGGTCTGCATGACTGTCATCCCAGAAGGAAGCCTCTTCTAAAGATGATGCACCAGAAAGCCCGCAAACAGTTTGCTGAAGACAAGCAGACTAAGGACATGGATTACTGGAACCATATTCTGTGGTCAAATGAGACCAAGATAAACTTATTTGGTACAGATGGTGTCAAGTGTGTGTGGCAGCAACCAGGTGAGGATTACAAAGACAAGTGTGTCTTGCCTACAGTCAAGCATGGGGGTGGGAGTGCCATGGTCTGGGCCTGCATGAGTGCTGCCGGCACTGGGGAGTCACAGTTCATTGAGGGAACCATGAATGCCAGCATGTACTGTGACATACTGAAGTGGAGACTGGGCCGCAGGACAGTATTCCAACATAACAATAATGATGGCCACACAAAATATTGACACTTTGGGCCCAATTTGGACATTTCCACTTAGGGGTGTACTCACTTTTGTTGCCAATGGTTTAGACATTAATGGCTGTGTGTTGAGTTATTTTGAGGGGACAGAAAATGTACACTCACTACTTTTACATTGTAGCATAGTGTCATTTCTTCAGTGTTGTCACCTGAAAAGATATGATAAAATATTTACAAAAATGTGAGGGGTGTACTCATTTTTGGGAGATACTGTGTGTGTAAAATTCTTTATGTCGGTGCTTAGTCCATGGCATGTCCATATAGTTGAAATTTCACAATGTTAAATATAGCTTGACACTTGCCAATTTAGTAGTGATGAAAGGCTGCTTGGGAATTCTAGAAACAAAACAGATACCAATCCAGAGCATACAAAGTTAACTTATTTCATACCGTTACAATAAACCAGAACAGAAAATCTGGTCTTATCAATATACATATAACCTAAACAAAATAAAGTACTGTACCAATAACTTAGTTGGCTATGTTGTCCAAGGAATTAAGGATGTGTGTATGTTATGTTAATTAAAAATGTCTACGCCTAAGTGGTTATGCCCTATCCCAGGCATTTCAAAAGATTTAGACATTTTACAAAAATCTATAAAGTCACTTCAAATTACTCTCCACTCACCACTCTACTACACAATCCTGAATTTCCACCAGGTAAAACTTCAGCCAATTCCCTGGTCCCAGCGATCTCTGATTCACTTCCTATATACCTATTAACAGAAAATAGTAAAATTAGGCCCAAACAACAACTTGATTCACTAAATCACCCATTTTTCACGTCTTGGTTTAGGTTACACCAACTAAGACATTTATCTTCGCGTCCCATAGAAAGTAATAGAAGCCGTTAATCGATAAATTATACCAGGTTTCCAATGAAAGCGCAAACCGTTAATATACTGTCGGAGGCTGTCGATACATTGAGAAATATTACACCCAGCTCAATTAGGTGTAAAAGAGGAAAATTGTGCTTTTTGAGACCTATGTTCTATTGAAATTATAAAACTTGCAAATAATGCAAGTGTTTTAATGTAGAAATAAATTGTTATAAGTAATTTTTATTGTTGTCTCATGTATAGGAATAGTTAAACTTATATTCTAATAGAAATATCAGTATATATTTAAATATAATAATATATGCAAGAACATATCTACAGAATGCAAACTAGACCTATGCCTAGGGCAGCAATACATATTACTTATATTTATGAAGTGGAAAATATAATTATATTAAAAAATAATATTTGATTATTAAAAATATGGATAAGTGTATCTTTATTTTTCTTGAGAGGCGATCACAGGTAAGAAGCACGGATGTTAAACGTAAATTCTATAGCGTAAGGTCGGGTTACCTTAGCAACTAATTGATTTTCAAGAAATCCGACGTCAGATTGAAGCGTTAACACAACGTTAACTTACAGCTACACGAAAAGAGCGACTGCGCGCAACACGCTAATCTTTTCAATGGAAACCTGGTACTAAAATGCAGCCGTAAATTACTTTTAGCTGTCGGACGCTTCGGTAGCTTACGGCTCCATTTTTAACGACTCAATGGAAGCAAGGCCTTAGTTATTAGTACAGTACTTTATTTTGTTTAGGTTATATGTATATATATATATAAGATTTTCTGTTCTGGTTTATTGTAACGGTATGAAATAAGTTAACTTTGTATGCTCTGGATTGGTATCTGTTTTGTTTCTAGAATTCCCAAGCAGCCTTTCATCACTACTAAATTGGCAAGTGTCAAGCTATATTTAACATTGTGAAATTTCAACTATATGGACATGCCAAGGACTAAGCACAGACGTGAAGAATTTTAACGCAATTGGTTGTATGGGACTTTTCTATCCAAGAACTGTGATATAACGTTATGTTTCACTACAAGCTTTGTACCGTGTCTCTATCAGATTTGTATTGTTTGAAAAACTTTCAATAAAAAGAATATTTTTAAAAAAAAGAAGTAAATTAGAAAGTTGTTTGAAATCGTAGCTCTGTTCGAATCATGAAAGAAAAATTATGGTTTTCATGCCCCTTTAATCAGTCGCAGCTGCAGGTAGGTGGAGCCAGACAATAAAAGAAAAACAAAAGACTAATTTGTAGCTGAAGTATTCCAGTGGATTATTAGCAACAGCCTAGCAAACTGCAGGCTTCTCTTCAACTTCCAGCGGTGTGAAATATCTGCATGCTTCCCCCTACCCAGCAAATGCATTCTTGTAGCAAGTAGAGATAATAAAGACAAGCACCAAATAAGCTTTATGGGTTTTGTTTAAAGTAGCTTAAATTAACTCTGCCTACCACAGACAGGCATTTAACGAGCAAAAGGGGGCCTGCAGCAGCTAATCAGATGGTCCAACAGACAACCATGACCACCATCTGTGTCTGACCCCCAAAAAAATCTGTCATGTACTTGGGGTCTATAAGCCCACAGAGCCTAAAAAGCCAAATAGCTGGAGCCAAGGCAAAATGGAAGAACCATATTAGAATGGCTTCCTTGTATTCTACCATCAGGACCTCTTGAAATAATTTGATATCACTGCTAACTGAATTCTCAAGTATGGTTTCTGCCACAAAAAGGTTGTGAACTCCTTCTTTAGAAGACTGGAAGTTGTAGTGTAATAATCCTCTCATGTCAAAGCAAAGGGAAAATACCGGAACCCGACCCTACAAATCTAAATATTGAACCAAAAACTTATGTGGCTAGACAGTTTGGCAAAACATTAAGGACTTGTATTTGTAATAATATTATTTTTTGTGGCCAAAAAACATTCAAATTAATATTTTTGCTCTCATGATATATTACTAGAGACATTAATATATGAATGTCTGATTAATAGAGCTGTGTATACACACCTGGTATAGCTCATACTTGGCGTGGAACTGACAGTAAGTGCAGGGCCTTACTTACATTTAAATATGTGCCACTAATGTTATAGATTGGAAATATTAGCAAATGTTTAGGAAGGAAAATAAGTATAAAGTTAACCTAACAAAGTAAAAGTCTCTCAAAACAGTGCAAAGTAAACTTTCTGCTTTTAACTAAGTCTTATATACCTTTGCCCTGTGTTTTTACTAAATGATGGAAGCCAAAATAATTTCACACAAAGCAACAAAACGATAATTACATGTTTTATTCACAACAAAAGAAAAATGATAACACAATTATTAAAATAATGGTTCAATTATTTAAAAAACTAAAGTCTTGTTTAAATCCAATATGTTATTAAGTTAATGAATACTAAAATTTTGGCCCAAGAAAGTTTTGTAAGTCAAGAGTTTAATAATATTCTGCTAAAAAAGGTGGAGTTAGTAAAGTAAGACATTTTGAATGTAAAGTTTTAGTGTCAAAAACCACTCAGAGATAGTGCCATGCAAGATAGGACCAAGGGGATGAGGTAGGGAATATATGAGTCACCTAGGGCTCTAAGTGTTGGACATTGATAGTTTCAGAATGCAGGCCTACAAATGAAGAAAGTGCCTGAGAACTGGAGGCAGGCTCACACTAGAGATTACAAACAGGATCACAGGAAAGCAAAGTGAGGAATAGTCCAACATCAGCAACAACACCGTTATATCATTTCCAGGCATAAGGCAATATTGACTAAAATTCAGACAAAGGGTCAGTAACAATTTAAGTTAACAAACCAAGAAACCAACTGTAAGACATTGCAGATTTGGACCAATCTAAAATCAGCAACAGGTAAAGGTAATCAGAGTTGGGGATAAGCCAAGGTTAGTAACAAGTTCAATCTGAAGAAATGCCCCCAAGCTTACAGAAGACACTTTCATTAGCAAAGTCAATATAAAATATGATTGCAGACCCTGATTTGCCCTCTCCATTTAGCCATTTGATTTGCGAGACTGGCTAGAGAATGGGCAGATAACAGTACCTAACCTTTTAAAAATACTGTTTGAGGAGGTTAAGATAAACTGGGAACCTCATTCAGATACAATATCAGGAACATATGGAATGCCATAGAGGCAAGTTACATGGGAGATAAAAAGAAAGGCTAATTCCTGTCAGTAGGCAACTTGTAGGCCCTATAAATGCAAGAGCCATCTTTATCAGTAGAAACATATGTGGGCAGAGTGAAGCACATTGGTGCCAGCCAAACCAGAGGTCTGAATCTTGACTGATTTTGCTGAACTCTCTCTCCAATTTTCTTTCCAAAAATCAGGTATCACGATGGTCAAAAAGATGATTTATTTATCATGCTACTCCAGAATATTTCTGTATGTATCAACCTTAATATGTTCATTTAAACTCTTCTGAAAAGTAGCTTTCCGATTATCAGTATTCCAGGTAGTCCCACAGGCCAATCATTTGCAAGTAGCTCTGATAAGGAGGACTCTGCCACTTCAGAACGTTGAGGAACATCAAACACAGAAGTGTAGCTGCTAATGAGTTGGCATTATGCAGAACTTCTGCATTGTTTTCACATAAAAGAGAAACTTGAGTTATAGCTTCTTTTTTTTCCCCAAAAATGTAAATTACGTCTACAAATAACAAGTAAACAAAAGGTAAAACTGAACAACAGTTGATTTGTTTCTACATAGTATTGCTTTACCCAGAGACTATAATAGTTTAAACAAATCTGGAAGTCAAATTATGTTTTCAAAATGGGACCAGTGTGTGTAAGATTTTCCGTATCATCTAGCCCACTGGTTTCCAAACCTATACTCAGGTTCCCTTAACAGGCCAGATTTTGAGGATCAATACAGAGGCAGGGAGGGGTAGAGAACCCCTAGTAAAGAATACACTTATAAACACTAATGAGTAAGCTTAAAATATAGGAAGATAGCAATTACTGATATCAACACTTGTGATGAGGGTGCTTCAGAAATGATTAAAATTTAACTTTTATTAAATACAACCAAAAAGTAAAATCAAAACAGGGAAATACAAATGTTAAAAACAAACATAGGAGGAACTCATTGGATGCAATGTATACAGAGCCTGAGTAAAGCTTTATTACATGGTGGGGGTATCCTGGTAAATTACAATGGATAAGGAAACTATTGTAGCTAGGTGGACAAAAATATGTGGCTCAAAACAAACTTGCATATAATTAGATGTCTTTGCCTTTAACATGGGTTTATAGCAGCAAATTAAAATAGTATTAAAGGAATAGTAAAGTCCAAATTAAACGTTCATGATTCTTATAGGGCATGCCATTTTAAACAACTTTCTAATTTACTTTTATCATCAAATTTGTTTGTTCTCTTGTTATTCTTAGTTGAAAGCTAAACCTAGGTAGGCTCATATGCTAATTTCTAAGCCCTTGAAGGCTGCCTCTCATCTGAATACATTTGACAGTTTTTTTCACAGCTAGAGGGTGTTAGTTTGTGTGTTTCATATAGATAACACTGTGCTCATGCACGTGAAGTTATTTAAGAGTCAGCACTAATTGCCTGAAATGCAAGTCTGTCAAATGATCTGAGATAAGGAGGCAGTCAGCAGAAGCTTAGATACAAGGTAATTACAGAGGTAAAAAAGTATATTCCTATAACAGTGTTGGTTATGCAAAGCTGGTGAATGGTAAATAAAGGGATTATCTATCTTTTTAAACAATAACATTTTTGGTGTTTACGGTCCCTTTAAGCATGTAACAGCGTATCTTTGCCTATAGCTAGAGATTGGCTGTAGAAGCACCCAAATGATATGTTAAAGCAGGTCTGGACCAGCATTACCAGGATACCCCCACCATGTAATAAACTTTACTCAGGCTCTGTATACATTGCATCCAATTAGTTCCTCCTATGTGTGTTTTTAATATGTCTTTCCTGTTTTGTATTTACTTTTTTGGTTGTATTTAATAAAAGTTAAGTTTTAATCATTTCTGAGCCACCCTCATCACAAGTGTTAATATCAGTACTTACCATTTTCATATATTCTAAGCTTACTCATGAGTGCTAATAAGTGTATTATTTTCTAGGGGTTCTCTACCCCTCCCTGCCTCTGTATTGATAATCCTAATACACAGCACCGCTACCCAAATAATTGAACCTTTACTTTGGTATTAAAGAGGTAATGAGTGTGCTATACTTAACAAGTACTGCTATTGGTTTTTGTTTGTTTAATCAGATTTTGAGGATATCTAAACTAGAGCACAGGTGAAATAATCAGCTGATTAGCAAACAATCGGCTAGATTATGAGTTTTGCTGTAAGTACTAACTTGCAAGTTATTGTCACCGCTCACTTACCTACAGCAAAATTGAGCTCCATACTGCACTCCAATACCAGCACTGCGGTAAGATGGTTTTATGTGCTCGTGCACGATTTCCCCATAGACATCAATGGAGAGAGCCGGCTGAAAAAAAGCCTAACACCTGCAATAAAGAAGCATAAAGCTTCGTAACGCAGCCCCATTGATTCCTATCTAAACGATTCCTATCTAAACACCCCTAATCTTACCCTTATTAACCCCTAATCTGCCGCCCCAGTCGTTGACACCTACATTATACTTATTAACCCCTAATCTCCTGCCCCCGACATCGCTGACACCTACATTATACTTATTAACCCCTAATCTGCCGCCCCAGACATTGCCGACATCTACATTATACTTATTAACCCCTAATCTGCTGCCCCAACATTGCCGACACCTACATAATGTTATTAACCCTAATCTTCCGCCCCCAATATCGCTGCAACCTACCTACACTTATTAACCCCTAATCTGCTGCCCCAACGTTGCCGCCACTATACTAAATTTGTTAACCCCTAAACCTAACCCTAAGTCTAACCCTAACACCCACTAACTTTAATGTAATTAAAATAAATCTAAATAAAACCTACTATTAATAAATAAATAAATAATTCCTATTTAAAACTAAATACTTACCTATAAAATAAACTCTAAGCTAGCTACCATATAACTAATTGTTACATTGTATCTAGCTTAGGTTTTATTTTTATTTCACAGGCAAGTTTGTATTTATTTTAACTAGGTAGAATAGTTACTAAATAGTTATTAACTATTGACTAACTACCTAGCTAAAATAAATACAAATTTACCTGTAAAATAAAACCTAACCCGTCTTACACTAACACCTAACCTTACACTACAATTAAATAAATTACATAAATTAAATACAATTAACTAAATTACAAAAAAAAACACTAAATTACACAAAATAAAAAAATAAATTATCAGATATTTAAACTAATTACACCTAATCAAAAAGCCCCCCAAAATAAAAAAAACACTATCCTAAACTAAACTACCAATAGCCCTTAAAAGGGCCTTTTGCGGGGCATTGCCCCAAATAAATCAGCTCTTTTACCTGTAAAAAAAAATACAAACAACCCCCAACAGTAAAAGCCACCACCCACACAACCAACCCCCCAAATAAAATCCTAACTTAAAAACCTAAGCTCCCCATTGCCCTGAAAAGGGCCTTTGGATGGGCATTGCCCTTAAAAGGGCATTTAGCTCTTTTTCCGCCCAAACCCTAATCTAAAAATAAAACCCACCCAATAAACCCTTAAAAAGCCTAACTCTAACCCCCGAAGATCCACTTACAGTTTTTGAAGACCCGACATCCATCCTCAACAAAGCCTGCAGAAGTCCTCAACGAAGCGGCAGAAGTCTTCATCCAACTGGGCAGAAGTCTTCATCCAGACGGCATCTTCTATCTTCATCCATCCGGCGCGGAGTGGGTCCATCTTCAAGACATCCGGCGCGGAGCATCCTCTTCAATCGACGTCTTCTTGAACAATGAATTTTCCTTTAAATGAATTCATCCAAGATGGCATCCCTTGAATTCCGATTGACTGATAGAATTCTATCAGCCAATCGGAAATTAAAGGTGAAAAAATCCTATTGGCTGATGCAATCATCCAATAGGATTGAGCTTGCATTCTATTGGCTGATTGGAACAACCAATAGAATGCGAGCTCAATACTATTGGCTGATTGAATCAGCCAATAGGATTGAAGCCTAATCCTATTGGCTGATTGCATCAGCCAATAAGGATTTTTTCACCTTTAGTTC
Source organism: Bombina bombina (assembly GCF_027579735.1). Taxonomy (NCBI): domain Eukaryota; kingdom Metazoa; phylum Chordata; class Amphibia; order Anura; family Bombinatoridae; genus Bombina; species Bombina bombina. The sequence goes on from NC_069500.1 coordinate 368,974,837, forward strand.
CGATTGGCTTATAGAATTCTATCAGCCAAACAGAATTCAAGGGACGCAATCTTGGATGAGGTAATTTAAAGGAGAATTCATTGTTCAAGAAGACTTCGATTGAAGAGGTTGCTATGTGCCGGATGTCTTGAAGATGAACCTGCTCCGCGCCGGATGGATGATGATAGAAGATGCTGTCTGGATGAAGACTTCTGCCCGGTTGGATGAAGACTTCTGCCCGGTTGGATGAAGACTTCTGCCGATTCGTTGAGGACTTCTGCCGGCTTCATTGAGGATGGATGTCGGGTCTTCAAAAACTGTAAGTGGATCTTTGGGGGTTAGTGTTAGGCTTTTTAAAGGGTTTATTGGGTGGGTTTTATTTTTAGATTAGGGTTTGGGCGGAAAAAGAGCTAAATGCCATTTTAAGGGCAATGCCCATCCAAATGCCCTTTTCAGGGCAATGGGGAGCTAAAGTTTTTTAGTTAAGATTTTATTTGGGGGGGTTGGTTGTGTGGTTGGTGGGATTTACTTTTGGGGGGTTGTTCGTATTTTTTTTTTTTTTACAGGTAAATGAGCTGATTTATTTGGGGCAATGCCCCGCATAAGGCCCATTTAAGGGCTATTGGTAGTTTAGTTTAGGATAGGGTTTTTTATTTTATTTTTTATTTTTTTTATTTTGATAGGGCTATTAGATTAGGTATAATTAGTTTAAATATCTGACAATTTCTTTTTTTATTTTGTGTAATTTAGTGTTTGTTTTTTTGTAATTTAGTTAATTGTATTTAATTTATGTAATTTATTTAATTGTAGTGTAAGGTTAGGTGTTAGTGTAAGACAGGTTAGGTTTTATTTTACAGGTAAAGTTGTATTTATTTTAGCTAGGTAGTTAGTCAATAGTCAATAACTATTTAGTAACTATTCTACCTAGTTAAAATAAATACAAACTTGCCTGTGAAATAAAAATAAAACCTAAGCTAGATACAATGTAACAATTAGTTATATTGCAGCTAGCTTAGGGTTTATTTTACAGGTAAGTATTTTGTTTTAAATAGGAATTATTTAGTTATTATTAGTAGGTTTTATTTAGATTTCTTTTAATTACATTAAAGTTAGTGGGTGTTAGGGTTAGACAGGGTTAATTTTAGTGGTAATAAATTTAGTATAGTGGCAGCAATGCCCCGCATAAGGCCCATTTAAGGGCTATTGGTAGTTTAGTTTAGGATAGGGTTTTTTTATTTTTTTTATTTTGATAGGGCTATTAGATTAGGTATAATTAGTTTAAATATCTGACAATTTCTTTTTTTATTTTGTGTAATTTAGTGTTTGTTTTTTTGTAATTTAGTTAATTGTATTTAATTTATGTAATTTATTTAATTGTAGTGTAAGGTTAGGTGTTAGTGTAAGACAGGTTAGGTTTTATTTTACAGGTAAAGTTGTATTTATTTTAGCTAGGTAGTTAGTCAATAGTCAATAACTATTTAGTAACTATTCTACCTAGTTAAAATAAATACAAACTTGCCTGTGAAATAAAAATAAAACCTAAGCTAGATACAATGTAACAATTAGTTATATTGCAGCTAGCTTAGGGTTTATTTTACAGGTAAGTATTTTGTTTTAAATAGGAATTATTTAGTTATTATTAGTAGGTTTTATTTAGATTTCTTTTAATTACATTAAAGTTAGTGGGTGTTAGGGTTAGACAGGGTTAATTTTAGTGGTAATAAATTTAGTATAGTGGCAGCAATGCCCCGCATAAGGCCCATTTAAGGGCTATTGGTAGTTTAGTTTAGGATAGGGTTTTTTTATTTTTTTTATTTTGATAGGGCTATTAGATTAGGTATAATTAGTTTAAATATCTGACAATTTCTTTTTTTATTTTGTGTAATTTAGTGTTTGTTTTTTTGTAATTTAGTTAATTGTATTTAATTTATGTAATTTATTTAATTGTAGTGTAAGGTTAGGTGTTAGTGTAAGACAGGTTAGGTTTTATTTTACAGGTAAAGTTGTATTTATTTTAGCTAGGTAGTTAGTCAATAGTTAATAACTATTTAGTAACTATTCTACCTAGTTAAAATAAATACAAACTTGCCTGTGAAATAAAAATAAAACCTAAGCTAGATACAATGTAACAATTAGTTATATTGCAGCTAGCTTAGGGTTTATTTTACAGGTAAGTATTTTGTTTTAAATAGGAATTATTTAGTTATTATTAGTAGGTTTTATTTAGATTTCTTTTAATTACATTAAAGTTAGTGGGTGTTAGGGTTAGACAGGGTTAATTTTAGTGGTAATAAATTTAGTATAGTGGCGGCGATGTTGGGGGCGGCAGATTAGGGGTTAATAAATGTAGGTGGCGGCAATGTTAGGGGCGGTAGATTAGGGGTTAATAATATTTAACTAGTGTTTGCGAAGCAGGAGTACGGCGGTTTAGAGGTTAATATGTTTATTATAGTGGCAGCGATTTCCGGAGCGGCAGATTAGGGGTTAATCATTTTATTTTAGTGTTTGTGATGGGGGAGGGCCTCGGTTTAGGGGTTAATAGGTAGTTTATGGGTGTTAGTGTACTTTTTAGCACTTTAGTTATGAGATATATGTTACAGCTTTGTAGCGTAACACTCATAACTACTGACTTTCAGTTTACGGTATGGATCTTGAAGTTTTAGGGTGTACCGGTCACTTTTTGGCCTCCCAGGCAGACTCGTAATACCGGCACAAAGGAAGTCCCATTAAAAAAGGACTTTTTGAAAGCTGCGGTAGTTACGTTGAGTTCCGGCCAAAAAAGTGTGTGGTGCCTCTAAACCTGCAAGACTCGTAATACCAGCAGTAGTGAAAAAGAGCCTTAACGCTGCTTTTTCACTCATACCGCAAAACTCGTAATCTAGCCGATGGTTATTTTTCCTGGTCTCATTCAAGGTAATTCTGAAAATCTGTCCTGTTGGGGAGGCCTGAGGACAGATTTGAAAACCAGTGTTCTAGTCCAATAAAGCTTTTGAAGCTATGTGAAAATATTATTTGATAAAAAAAAAGTAGGTTAATTGGTATTCAAAACACTCCATTAAGGGTTTTGCTTTGATTGAAATTTGAGTTTCATAATGACACAGGGTTTTTTGTGTCTGATGAGTTAACATGACTCACTATACAATTTGAGAATTAACAGCCAGCTGGAATAACTGTTGGAATAAATGCCAATAATGTACCTTGTGCATTGGATCTTTTGAATAAATTGCATAAGGTTCTCAATGTTAACTTATTTAGAAATGGATTACCAGTGTTATGAGATACAAGAAACAAACAGGACTTTGTAATGAATCACTTCTGTTTGTTTATTCTTTAACATTATTTATATTTGAGGCAAAATATTCAGATAATTTATATCAACATCCTAAGAACAACAGAGGACTTTGTGTCCCATTGTGTTTTAAACAAACATTGATACAGGAGCCCTTGTACTTTTAAATTGAGACACTAGAATATGAAAACAACTTTAAATTATTGTTATTCTTGCATAGTATGTATAGGCAATTTATTACTGTACAAAAGATCTGCAAAATATATTTTTTTAATTGTAATTTTGTTAGCTCTTTAAACCCTCTAGAGTTTGGTTATCATATTATTTGCTGTAGCTATTTAGGGACAGATTTAATTAAGCTCTTGGCCTGATAAAGCAATCACAGTGTAGCATGTGGTGGTTCAAGATTTCTGTACACTCTAGGAATCAATCCAGCCTCTCTGTGGGCAGTGGTTAAAAAACAAAAAACGCTGGGAAAATATTGAAAATAAGAAGCAAAGCTTTTTTACTATGTATACATATTTATAGAGGAGTTACAGTTTGAGTTTAAAGGGACACTGCAGTCAGCTGTAATAGTCTGTGTTTCCTTTAAAAAAAAAGGAGTGGGGCATATAAACACATTTCAGCTTTCTTTTTTCCCCTTTGTATTACTCTTTTACGCCACAAGTAAAGCAGTGGTAGTTGTCCTAACAGCAATGATGATTAGTAGAAAGTACAAAACCAATACTGCAGCATCAGGTTCAGCATTTTTTTCAAGCAAAACTGTCCTTTAAAGGGTCATGAAACCAAACATTTTTTTCTCATGATTAAATTATAAATAACTTTCTAGTTTACTTCTATTATCAATTTTGTCTCATTCTTGTGATTTGCTTTATTGAAGGAGCAGCAATGAACTACTGGGAGATAGCTGAACATATCTGTAGGCCAATGACAGGATTCATATATCTGGTGTCAGCTAGCTTCCAGCTCTTGAGCCTACCTAGGTATGCTTTTCTACAACAGATACCAAGAAAACTAAGCAAATTAGATAATAGAAGTACATTGGAAAATTGTTTAAAATGACATGCTCTATTTGAATCAGGAAAGAAAACAATTGGGTTTCATAATCCTTTAAGGATTGATTGTTCATCTAAGCATGATCAGACTTAAAGGGATATGAAACCCATTTTTTCTTTCCTGATTAAAATATAGCAAGTCATTTTTTCTTTCATGGTTCAGAAAGTGCATGCAATTTTAAGCAACTTTCTATTATCATTTTATTTTTTTGTTTTCTTGGTATTTTTATTTGAAAAGGAGGAATGTAAGCTTAGGAGCTGGTCCATTTTTGGTTCAACACCTGGGTAGTGCTTGCTGATTAGTAGCTAAATGGTGCGTCCCATGTTTGCCAATAGGTGCCCAGGCAGCCTGGGAAAATTGGCCCCTGTTTCCCTATAGGTGTTGAGGTAAATCCCTGCTTGCCAACAGGCACACAGGCATCCAAAGGGAAGTGGCACCTGCTTATCAATAGGCTCTAAGGGACCCCAGGAAAGTGGCAGCTGCTAGCCAGTAGATGCCCAGGAACCCAAAAAGTGGCCACTGCTCACCAATAAGTGCAAAGGCACCCTGGGAAAAAGCCCCCTGTTTGTTTATAGGCTCCCATTGTATCCTAAGAAAGTGGCATTCCAGGAAAATGCCCCCTGCTCACCAAAACACAACCAATCACCCTGGGAACGTGGCCCCTGCTTGCCAATAGGTACCTAGGCACCCCAGGAAAGTGGCTCCTGCTAGTCAATAGGTGCCCAGGCACCCTGGGAAGTAGCCCCTGTTCACCAAAAGGCACATAGGCACCCTGAGAAAGTGGCCCATGCTTGACCAATAGGCGCACAGGCACCCCAGAAAAGTGGCCCCTGCTCAGCAAAACACGCTTGCCAATAGGTACGCACTGCTTGCCAATAGGTATGCAGACACCATGGGAAAGTGGCCCCTGCTAGTTAATAGGAGACCAGGCACCCCAGGAAAGTGGCCCATGCTTGACCAATAGGCTCCCAGGCACCCCAGGAAAGTGGCCCCTGCTCAGCAAAACACATCTAAGCACCCTGAGAAAGTGGCCCCTGCTTACCAAAAGGTGCCATAGCACCCCAGGAATGTGACCCCTGCTCACCAATAGGAACCCAGGTACCCCAAGAAAGTGGCCCCTGCTAGCCAATAGTTGCCCGGACACCACAGAAAGTTGCCCTTGCTCTACCAATTGGTGCACAGGCACCCTGAGAAAGTGGCCACTGCTTACTAATAGGCCCCCAGGCATTCCCGGAAAGTAGCAAAATGACAAGAATAAAATGAGTTGCTCTAAGAGAGTATCAACAATAACACTCAAATTAAAACATTCATTCATGTTTTTAAAAATATTATTATACTTTAATAATGCACAATTTAAGAGACATTTAAAACAGTTTCACTGGTGGAGGTTGAATTAAAAAAATGAATCAATGTAAAATAAATATCTCTCTGAGAATCCTAAAAAAGTTCTTCTATTAAAAGTCCTAGAAAGTTTATACATCCAGAAAAAAGTTCCACCGTTGTGTAATGTCTATTTAAAGGGACAGTCTACTTGATTTTTCTTTTTAAAGATAGATAATACCTTTACTACCCACTCCCCAGCTTTGCCTAAACAACAATGTTATAGTAAAATACTTTATAACCTTTAAACCTTTCAATTTCTGACCATTTATAAGCCCTTGCAGGCTGCCTCTTATCTCAGTGCATTTTATCACTTTTTCACAGCCGACAGTGCTAGCTCATATGTGTCTTATAGATATGTATAGATATACAGTCATACATACAGTCGTATGCAACAGTTTAGGCACCCCTGACAATTTCCGTGATTTTTTTTTTTTTTTTGGGTGGGCTTTTTATTTTTTTTAGTGCTATTAGATTAGGTGTTATTCTTTTTTATTTTTGATAATTTCATTTTTTATTTTTCGTAATTTAGTGTTTGTTATTTTTTGTAATTTAGTTTTTCTTTTTTGTAATTAGATATTTTGTAATTGTTATAGTAGTGTTAGGATTTTTTTTTTTTTTTTTTAATTTATTACTTTTTATTGAGGCATAAGATGTGACAACAATAACACAGATAACAATGATGTGAAAATAAAACTGTTATATAAAGTACAACAATTTCCAATAAAATTCAGTCAGTTACATGACATAAGTAAAAAGTAAGCCTCACATTTTTTCATTTTTTTTCCAAAATTTGATTGCAATTGAAACAATCTGTATACATTCTCAACATATTTTTGCAGCAGTAATGAAATAAAAGAATTCTTCATTAAAGGGCCACTAAACCCAAAATCTTTCTTTCATGATTCAGATAGAGAATAGAAATTTAAACAACATTACAATTTACTTCCATTATTTATTTTGCTTCATTTTTTAAATATCCTTATTTGAAGAAAAAGCAATGCACATGGTGAGCCAATCACATGATGCTTCTATGTGCAGCAACCAATCAGCAGCTAGTGAGCATATCTAGATATGCTTTTCATCAAAGAATATCAAGAGATTAAAACAAATTAGCTGATATAAGTAAATTAGAAAGATGTTTAACATTGCATTCTCTTTCTAAATCATAAAAGAAAAAATGTGGGTGGCATGTCCCTTTAAGTATATGAGCATACATAGAAATATATATAAAACCCCACTTATATAATAATACGTGCTGCTGCTGCCTTTAGTTAAATTGCGAATATTCAAAACATGAACCATAGATCCAAAACATAATAGTATAGAATAATCAACCAACTTTATAGTAGTCTAGATAAATCAATGGGTGATTAGAAAATAATTACATATGCGGTATCTTACAAAGAAAAACGCAAAAAACACTCTGAACATAAACACATATGCCAGAGTGTATTGGTGGATGGGGGAGGGAGTATAACGTGGCAATAATGGTAAGGAGCTCGAAGCTCTAAACCAGTGACTAATATGGATTACTGTGGGAAACATAGATGTTATTACTAAGAAATAAGTATACTGCTAAGACAAACCAATAAAGTACAGAGCATTGCCTCGGCCACTGGCAACCTCCATACATTAACCATATAAGAAGCAGTATTAGAAAGAAAAGGACATGGAGAGGGGAAATTTAACTAATAAAAATAATTGTTATTTCTGGAGCCAGCTAAATGTTAAGTTTGTACCCAGGGTCATATAGCTTACATGACCATTATAGAAGTGTTGGATCATATAGATAAACATGCATATAAATAAATACATATATGTATAGAGTCAACTGTACGATATTTCATTAACAAAGACATATCTATATCAGTATCAAGAGTTGAGGGATCTATACAAGCAAACTATAAAAGCACCTCTTAATGCAGGATGGCAATATGAGAACCCTCAGGTGCTTAAAATACCTATGCTCCAGCCATTCAGCACCATTAGGAACCACACAGTGTTAGTTATGAGTACAGGGCATTTTAGTGCAATTTCTACTAACACATAAAGCTATGCTAACATTGGAACCAATAAACAAATGGGCAATATGGGCATACTAAAGTAACCCCAGAAAAGAGCTTGAATCTGGTTCTGCTTTTATAAGGATTAACTAAAATGTCTCCCTCTCATAGACTTAAGTCCTGCATTCTGGGTACGGGCCCTATACCCATTGACAGGTAAGTTTATCCGTGTAAGGGGGACTCGGATATGTAGATCTTCATAAAAGGACAGCCAAAAAAACCAAAAAAACTGAAATGACCAAGTTCTCAGATTTAAGTTTCTATTTGATTCCAATTGGCTAATTAATGTGTAGCAAAATAGACTTTGAACACATATATTGTCAAAATTAAACACAGGACCATCACTATATAGAAAACAGTTATTCTGTGTCAAAATGATTATTAGTAGCAATACAGGGGCCATAGGGGTTTATCTTATGTGAATGAACATGGGAATTTCAAATAAGATACCAGCAGTTAGTTCTATAAAAAAACAAGTGACATATATACACATTTCTAAACTGTTACTACATGCACATAGCATAGAGAACAGAACATAGCTATATTGAGATTAACTGCCTCGCAAAAATAAAATACAGGTATACCACGCTCATACAGCGGGTTAGGGACCGGAGCCCCGCTGTAAAGTGAAAACCGCCTTAAAGTGAAACAAGGCAGTTTTAGCTTTCTTTTCAGTGTTTACAATCCTGAAAACATGTTTGAACTAACATATATTAGGGGTGCAATAGTGCTATGTTTAGTTTAACACTAGCACAGCAAGTATTCAATTAATATTTAATAAATACTGTACCTGTAAAATAGTTACAATTACTGCAGTAAAATTTGCCAGACTATAGCACTGAGACACAGATTGCACTGCAATGCTATAAACAGAGTGAGCTAAGCATAACAAAATGGTGCCATTCACTTTTCTAGCAATCTCACAATCAGTACATCACTGTTTCAAAATCCTTGGAGGTTGAACTTCAGCTCCACAAAGCGCTGTATTAGCGAATCGCTGTAAAGTGAAGCGCTGTAAAGTGAGGTATACCTGTATATATATATAAAGAAACTGATTACAATATAATTTCCATGATTTTAATTTATAAATAATTGGGTGTTTGGATCAGCAATTTCATTTTGATCTGTCAAATAACTGAAGGACACAGTAATATTTCAGTAGTGAAATGAGGTTTATTGGATTAACAGAAAATGTGCAATATGCATCAAAACGAAATGAGGTAGGTGCATAAATCTGGGCACCCTTGTCATTTTGTTGATTTGAATACCTGTAACTACCTAGCACTGATTCATTGGAACACACAATTGGTTTGGTGAGCCCATTAAGCCTTAAACTTCATAGACAGGTGCATCCAATCATGAAAAAAGGTATTTAAGGTGACCAATTATAAGTTGTTGTTCTCTTTGACTCTCCTCTGAAGAATGGCAACATGGGGGCCTCAAAACAACTCTCAAATGACCTTAAAACAAAGATTGTTCAACATTATGGTTTAGGGGAAGGCTACACTGTGAGGAACATAGTAAGGAAATGGAAGACCACAGGCACAGTTCTTGTTAAGGCCAGAAGTAAAATATCGGAGAGGCAACGGATGGTGAGAACGGTCAAAAATAGCCCTCAGACCACCTACAACATTATCTTGCTGCAGATGGTGTCACTGTGCATCGTTCAACAATTCAGCGTATGGGAGAGTGATGCGTAAGAAGCCTTTTCGGCACACACGCTACAAACAGAGTCGCTTGAGGTATGCAAACGCACATTTGGACAAGCCAGCTTCATTTTGGAAGAAGGTGCTGTGGACTGATGAAACAAAGATTGAGTTATTTGGTCCTAACAAGGGGCGTTATGCATGGCGGCAAAAGAACACTGCATTCCAAGGCAAACACTTGCAAGCCACAGTAAAATTTGGTGGATGTTCCATCATGCTGTGGGGCTGTGTGGCCAGTGCCGGTACTGGGAATCTTGTTAAAGTTGAGGGTCGAATGGATTCCACTCAATATCAGCAGACACTTGATAATAATGTTGAGGAATCATTCACAAAGTTATGCCGGAGCTGGATATTTCAACAAGACAACGACCCAAAACACTGCTCAAAATCTACTCTGGCATTTATCCAGCGGAACAAGTACAATGTTCTGGAATGGCAATCCCAGTCCACAGACCTGAATATCATTGAAAATCTGTGGGGTGATTTGAAGCGGGCTATCCATGATCGGCAACCATCAAACCTAACTGAACTGGAGATGTTTTGCAAGGAGGAATGGTCCATAATACCTTCATCTAGGATCCAGACACTCATTACAGACTATAGGAAGCGTCTAGAGGCTGTTATTTCTGCTAAAGGAGGCTCTACTAAATATTATTGCGATATTTCTGTTGGGGTGCCCAAATTTATGCACCTGTCTAATTTCGTTTTGATGCATATTGCACATTTTCTGCCAATTCAATAAACCTCATTTCACTACTGAGATATTACTGTATCCTTCAGTTATTTGATAGATCAAAATGAAATTGCTGATCCAAATCCCACCCAATTATTTATAAATGAAAATCATGGAAATTGTCAGGGGTGCCTAAACTATTGCATACGACTGGGTATATATATATATATATATATATATATATATATATATATAATTTTTTTGTTTATTAATTATGATTGTTTTTAGTTAAGCCTTATTATGTTGTTTTAACAAATTAGTCTGTGTTAAGAAAAAAAAAACTCATAGAGAAATTATTACAGTTTTCAGGTTTGAAAGATACGTCCACTTCTTCTCTTGTAAGGTGCATATTGGTGAGCAGGAAACGGTACCTGGGTGTCTGTTGGTGAGCAGGGGCCACTGTCGCAACCTATTATCAAGCAGGAGCCACTATACAGGACAACCTGGGGACCTATTGGCGAGCCAGGGCCATTTTCCCTGGGTGCCTGGATGCATATTGGTGAGCAAGGCCACTTTACTTGAGGGTTCCAAGGAAGCTAGCTATTGGTGAGCAGGGGCCACTTTCCAGGTTGCCTGGGCCCCTAATTTCCTAGGCAAATGGCTTTGAAAGCTGAAACAAACTGAAAAAAAAACGTGCAAACTATTTGCCTGAAAACTAGTAAGGAAAAAGATCTAGTCAAATGTTTTTTTAAGCTAAAATAACTATTTGCTTAGGCAAAAGGTATTTGCTTGAAATTAGCATTTGCACATGCATATAAAAGTGTGTATATGTTTATATATATATAAAACAACAGAGAGGGTTGGCGCACATCTAAATACTTGAATCCACATGTTTATAACATTTACAAGCAAAATTATATTTAATTTTTGCTGCAAGACTTTAAGTCTATATATCTTTAAATAAAGTTGGGATCTTAGTCACACAATATGGCCATATTCTGCTAAGCCAGTCTACCACTTACAAGGTGTCCCAAAGTCAGACTGGTCCTAACACTAGTCTGTTTAGCTTTGCTGGGCTGAGTCATTCGATTCTAATATTAAATACAGAATTCCAAAATTGCAGTGCTATGCCTCAAATCATGACTGCACAGAATGAAACTCCCTAGCTTTATATGTATATATATATACCATAGTCACATTATACTAGTCAGTTTACCTTTGCTGGGCTGAGTCATTCGATTCTAATATTAAATACAGAATTCCAACTTTGCAGTGCTATGCCTCAAATCATGACTGCACAGAATGAAACTCCCTAGCTGAGTATATATATATATATCAAGATCACATTATATGGAATACACCTGGGCTCCTGGGCTGGGTGGTGTGCATTAACCAAAGGGATTTGGTCAACTCCCTATTATAGAATCAAACACAAGGGGGGGTTGGTTAAGCACACCACAAAGAAAAAAACCATTTTAAAGTTTTTAAAATACTAGCACACATATTGTGGGAGTGCTGCCAAAAAGACCAAAACAATAACAAAACAACAGAGAGGGTTGGCGCACATCTAAATACTTGAATCCACATGTTTATAACATTTACAAGCAAAATTATATTTAATTTTTGCTGCAAGACTTTAAGTCTATATATCTTTAAATAAAGTTGGGATCTTAGTCACACAATATGGCCATATTCTGCTAAGCCAGTCTACCACTTACAAGGTGTCCCAAAGTCAGACTGGTCCTAACACTAGTCTGTTTAGCTTTGCTGGGCTGAGTCATTCGATTCTAATATTAAATACAGAATTCCAAAATTGCAGTGCTATGCCTCAAATCATGACTGCACAGAATGAAACTCCCTAGCTTTATATGTATATATATATACCATAGTCACATTATACTAGTCAGTTTACCTTTGCTGGGCTGAGTCATTCGATTCTAATATTAAATACAGAATTCCAACTTTGCAGTGCTATGCCTCAAATCATGACTGCACAGAATGAAACTCCCTAGCTGAGTATATATATATATATCAAGATCACATTATATGGAATACACCTGGGCTCCTGGGCTGGGTGGTGTGCATTAACCAAAGGGATTTGGTCAACTCCCTATTATAGAATCAAACACAAGGGGGGTTGGTTAAGCACACCACAAAGAAAAAAACCATTTTAAAGTTTTTAAAATACTAGCACACATATTGTGGGAGTGCTGCCAAAAAGACCAAAACAATAACAAAACAACAGAGAGGGTTGGCGCACATCTAAATACTTGAATCCACATGTTTATAACATTTACAAGCAAAATTATATTTAATTTTTGCTGCAAGACTTTAAGTCTATATATCTTTAAATAAAGTTGGGATCTTAGTCACACAATATGGCCATATTCTGCTAAGCCAGTCTACCACTTACAAGGTGTCCCAAAGTCAGACTGGTCCTAACACTAGTCTGTTTAGCTTTGCTGGGCTGAGTCATTCGATTCTAATATTAAATACAGAATTCCAAAATTGCAGTGCTATGCCTCAAATCATGACTGCACAGAATGAAACTCCCTAGCTTTATATGTATATATATATATACCATAGTCACATTATACTAGTCAGTTTACCTTTGCTGGGCATATAAAGCTAGGGAGTTTCATTCTGTGCAGTCATGATTTGAGGCATAGCACTGCAATTTTGGAATTCTGTATTTAATATTAGAATCGAATGACTCAGCCCAGCAAAGCTAAACAGACTAGTGTTAGGACCAGTCTGACTTTGGGACACCTTGTAAGTGGTAGACTGGCTTAGCAGAATATGGCCATATTGTGTGACTAAGATCCCAACTTTATTTAAAGATATATAGACTTAAAGTCTTGCAGCAAAAATTAAATATAATTTTGCTTGTAAATGTTATAAACATGTGGATTCAAGTATTTAGATGTGCGCCAACCCTCTCTGTTGTTTTGTTATTGTTTTGGTCTTTTTGGCAGCACTCCCACAATATGTGTGCTAGTATTTTAAAAACTTTAAAATGGTTTTTTTCTTTGTGGTGTGCTTAACCAACCCCCCCTTGTGTTTGATTCTATAATAGGGAGTTGACCAAATCCCTTTGGTTAATGCACACCACCCAGCCCAGGAGCCCAGGTGTATTCCATATAATGTGATCTTGATATATATATATATATACTCAGCTAGGGAGTTTCATTCTGTGCAGTCATGATTTGAGGCATAGCACTGCAAAGTTGGAATTCTGTATTTAATATTAGAATCGAATGACTCAGCCCAGCAAAGGTAAACTGACTAGTATAATGTGACTATGGTATATATATATACATATAAAGCTAGGGAGTTTCATTCTGTGCAGTCATGATTTGAGGCATAGCACTGCAATTTTGGAATTCTGTATTTAATATTAGAATCGAATGACTCAGCCCAGCAAAGCTAAACAGACTAGTGTTAGGACCAGTCTGACTTTGGGACACCTTGTAAGTGGTAGACTGGCTTAGCAGAATATGGCCATATTGTGTGACTAAGATCCCAACTTTATTTAAAGATATATAGACTTAAAGTCTTGCAGCAAAAATTAAATATAATTTTGCTTGTAAATGTTATAAACATGTGGATTCAAGTATTTAGATGTGCGCCAACCCTCTCTGTTGTTTTGTTATTGTTTTGGTCTTTTTGGCAGCACTCCCACAATATGTGTGCTAGTATTTTAAAAACTTTAAAATGGTTTTTTTCTTTGTGGTGTGCTTAACCAACCCCCCCTTGTGTTTATATATATATATATATATATATATATATATATATATATATATATATATATATATGTCAGTATATACCAGGTTATAAATATAATTTATTTATATTATTCTTTAAAATAACCTCCAATACAAATGTATTTACGAAACAATTGAAATGAATAATTATTCCTAAATTCTTGAGATTAGTTAAATTTATAAACACATTGGAATATATTAAGTAGAGACTAGCTTTAAATCAACTATGCACGCTTATTCCATTACAATATTCTATACAACAGATCATAAAAAAATATACCTTTAAAATTAACCTTACTCACAATGAATCGCATTAAAATACCACAATAAAATACCAGAATATGGACCGCTAACTTCAGTGTTTAGATAAACAATATACCAAGATATTTCACACAAATCTTACTGGGTCTCAAAAGATTTAAGATAGCTTTCAGACAAGTATAATTAAGTTATTAAGCCCACAAATGATGCTATATAACTTCAATTAAAAACATCAGAAATTGTATATATTATTAATGCAAACAGCCAATTTATATGAGATTCCACAATAATAAGCCTGACTTAGAGATATGAAATACAAAAGACATTTATCTAGTAAATAAGATTACTTAGCATTAATGTGACTAGTTAAAACTACACAGGACTATGGTTTATAAACTTAAAATACCAATTGTGCTCTTTAAATTATCAGCTGCAATCTAACTGTAGCAACAAAATACCTTTGATTTAAATATAAAAGTGGAAACAACCCTTTATACGTTACAAAATAACCAAATGAGTGTTCTGTTTCCAGAATTTCTTGTGGGTCATCTAAGAAGGATTTATCCACTATGTGCAAAGGTACAATCCTCAAAATGTTATCTTCCTTTGTTCAAGAAAGTGTCCCAAAATGGCAGAGAATATACTTGGCACCAAAACCTGTGTATTTTTCTCTCCAAAAGGTATGCTTCTTTGAGTCTGTCTTTTGTCTAGTGTCTGTGTGGCTACCTTTATCTGATAAAAACCACTTCTTCTTTTCTTTAAACATACCCACAAGATTTTGATAGGCCCTTACCGATGCTTGTCTCTGATTCGCCCTTAACGGAGCTGAGCATTGATTGGTTATTTGGGAGACGCCTCCCTGATTGGCTTATTTGGATTTGCATATGTTCTAATAGTCAATTCGTTTGGCTGTCATACCATTTCTAAACTATTGGTGGCAGCAGATAACCAGAAATGCAGTCTCACTATCAATACTGCTGCAGTTTAAATATCTCACCTTAAAATGTTTATTTAATATACTATAATTGTATTAATAAACTTTTCTGGTCAACATATATATATCCCATCTGATATAATTTAACATGTATCTATAGAGACTAAACATGAGTGTATCTCTAGTAATATTTTAAAATGCATTTAAAATCACATTTTCTATGAGGGGCTAGTAGTATAAATCGATAAAATATATATGTTTATCTGACTTATCTTGTATATCAGTTCATCTCATATACTGGTACATATTTCATTTCCTAGTCCCATCTTATATTATAGACATACATGAGCATTATAGTTATTTATTAATAGATGTCTTAACAGCGTTTAAGACATGGGCTCAAAATCTATGATGCATTTATATATTAACTTATAGTATCTTATTTGTAAACCTCATCTTCACATCAGATTCTTCCCTGTAATGTTCACTAGATCTCTGGAAAACAAAGAAAAATGTATTTATTTTGAAATAACTTAAACATTTATATATACCAATGCAGTTATTTATTTTTAATCCATTATATCCAACACAGCATGTAACATGTGATGTATCTCTTAGATCATTATCTATATTATTCAGGCAGTCTGTGGTATACATCAATTTATCTAAGAACTATGTAGATAATTTGTTATCAAAAGTACATAGGTTAAGACATGTTAAACTCTTAACTCTCAGGCTTTCAACTTCCAATATTACCCTTCCTAGTCATAGATAATCTCCCAGATTCATATGTTCATATTTAATATATGATTACGGCTCTCAGCCGAAACATGTAAGCCATTGGTGCCACGCTCTCTTCGTTTTAATCTTTTGACATGCACTGTTTCCCATGAGCTTGTATGCTCTATTGTATTGGACTCAATAAATATTTTTGTTTTAACTCACAAGTGCTTTGGGATTACATATCTTCTGCTTCGTTTTGCATATTTAATATATGTCTGAATATATATATTCATTTGAGTATCTTAAACTACATGAAAATTAGGCACAATTCCTTTATCTGAGATCTAGTTTCCCATGTCATACAGAGACTTAAAATGCCAGCTTGTCTAGGAACTGCATATGAGAGCTCGGCAGGGGACAATTTACACCTACATGATATGAGCTATTTCCTCTGAGTATGTTTTTGTATCTCATTATCAGTTCAGACTGAGTGACTGTTCTTTACAGGGGGCCTGTAAGTTTATTACCCATCTTGGGCAGGAAACCCATATATGGGCATACACACCTGAGGGCTCCATAATGCTAATATTTACTTTGAAGTGGCCCACTGGTCTTATCTATACAAAGGTCTAAATCCCTTGTTCTCTCCTGTGTAACCAAGAAAAGGGGGGTTAGTCTGTTAAAGTTACATCTTGAGTTTTAGAAGTGTCTATTTCTTTTGTTCTACACATCTGTGTTTCAGAACAAGAGGGGGCTGCCTCACAAACAATTTCACAAATAAAATGAATTCTTGTTCTTCTTATCATGTATATGTATATGTATGTATATATAACTTTGGGAACCCTTGTCATTTTGTTGATTTGAATACCTGTAACTACCTAGCACTGATTCATTGGAACACACAATTGGTTTGGTGAGCCCATTAAGCCTTGAACTTCATAGACAGGTGCATCCAATCATGAAAAAAGGTATTTAAGGTGACTAATTATAAGTTGTTCTTCTCTTTAACTCTCCTCTGAAGAATGACAACATGGGGGCCTCAAAACAACTCTCAAATGACCTTAAAACAAAGATTGTTCAACATTATGGTTTAGGGGAAGGCTACAAAAAGCTATTACAGAGATTTAAGCTGTCAGTGTCCACTGTGAGGAACATAGTGAGGAAATGGAAGACCACAGGCACAGTTCTTGTTAAGGCTAGAAGTAAAATATCGGAGAGGCAACGGATGGTGAGAACGACAAAAAACAGCCCTCAGACCATCTACAACATTATCTTGCTGCAGATGGTGTCAC
The DNA here is from genome assembly GCF_027579735.1 of Bombina bombina. NCBI lineage: Eukaryota > Metazoa > Chordata > Amphibia > Anura > Bombinatoridae > Bombina > Bombina bombina. The sequence goes on from NC_069500.1 coordinate 368,991,960, forward strand.
TGTGCATCATTCAACAATTCAGCGTATGGGAGAGTAATGCATAAGAAGCCTTTTCTGCACACACGCTACAAACAGAGTCGCTTGAGGTATGCAAACGCACATTTGGACAGGCCAGCTTCATTTTGGAAGAAGGTGCTGTGGACTGATGAAACAAAGATTGAGTTATTTGGTCGTAACAAGAGGCGTTATACATGGCGGCAAAAGAACACTGCATTCCAAGGCAAACACTTGCAAGCCACAGTAAAATTTGGTGGATGTTCCATCATGCTGTGGGGCTGTGTTACCAGTGCCTGTACTGGGAATCTTGTTAAAGTTGAGGGTCGCATGGATTCCACTCAATATCAGCAGATACTTGAGAATAATGTTGAGGCATCAGTCACATAGTTGAAGTTACGCCGGAGCTGGATATTTCAACAAGACAACGACCCAAAACACTGCTCAAATCTACTCTGGCATTTATCCAGCGGAACAAGTACAATGTTCTGGAATGGCAATTCCAGTCCCCAGACCTGAATATCATTGAAATTCTGGGGGGTGATTTGAAGCGGGCTATCCATGCTCGGCAACCATCAAACCTAACTGAACTGGAGATGTTTTGCAAGGAGGAATGGTCCATAATACCTTTATCCAGGATCCAGACACTCATTACAGACTATAGGAAGCATCTAGAGGCTGTTATTTCTACTAAAGGAGACTCTACTAAATATTATTGCGATATTTCTGTTGGGGTGCCCAAATTTATGCACCTGTCTAATTTCGTTTTGATGCATATTGCACATTTTCTGTCAATTCAATAAACCTCATTTCACTACTGAGATATTACTGTATCCTTCAGTTATTTGATAGATCAAAATGAAATTGCTGATCCAAATCCCACCCAATTATTTATAAATGAAAATCATGGAAATTGTCAGGGGTGCCTAAACTTTTGCATACGACTGGGTATATATATATATATATATATATATATATATATATATATATATATATATATATATAAAAAAATTTTGTTTGTTAATTATTGTTTTTAGTTAAGCCTTATTATGTTGTTTTAACAAATTATTCTGTGTTAATAAAAAAAAGACTCATAGAGAAATTATTACAATTTTCAGGTTTGAAAGATACGTCCACTTCTTCTCTTGTAAAGGGTGTTACTATTAGTACTGTTAAACAAAGTAAACCATGTTTAAAAGGGATCCTAACCCAGACCCTCAAGTACCCACTTATGAGAGGAGCATGTCAGAGTAATGTAAAATATAGATGACACAACATTTCAAATACTCTTTATTCTTGAGCACACTTGAATTTAAGTTTCCAGTCTCTGCACTAAACCTACCTATTCACTGCAAAAAAAGTATCTAATTTTGCAATAAATAAAAAATGTGTGAACTCACACTTAAAAGAAAACCCTAAATATTAAATATTATATCTTGCAAATGAAAGCGAATGATTTAAACATGTTAAAATGTTTGTGTTTTAACTTTAAAATGGTTCTGTAAGAGTGTCATTCTAGTCAAAATTAAACTTTCATGATTCAGATGGGGCATGTCATTTTAAACAACTTTCTGATTTACTTTTATCATCAAAATGTTGTTGTTGTTCTCTTGTTGAAAGCTAACTCTAGGTAGGCTGAGGCTCATATGTTAATTGATAAGCCCTTGAAGGCCGCCTCTTATCTCAGTGCATTTTGACAATTGTTCACAGTTAGAAAGCGCTAGTTCATATGTGCCATATAGTTCATGTTGTGCTTACTCCTGTGGAGTTATTTATGAGTCAGCACTGATTGGCTAAAATGCAAGCCGGTCAACAGAACTGAAATAAGGGGGCAGTCTGTAGAGGCTTAGATACAAGAGGTAAAAAGTATATTAATATAACCATGCTGGTTATGCAAAACTAGGAAATGGCTAATAAATGGATTATCTATCGCTTTAAACAATAAAAATTCTGGAGCAGACTGTCCCTTTAAATCTGTTTTATTTATTTTTTTTATCATTTATTTTGTTACCAACAATGAGTACAATTCCAATGGAAACAGAGGATCAAAATATTATGATTCATAGACAACAATCAAGAGAAATAATTAATCATTAACATTCAAAAACCCCAAACAGGAGAGGAAAAAGAAAAAAAATGAAAAAAAAAGAACTGCATATTACCCATCATATATCAAGCGGTTGATCCTAAACCATCTGTCTAACTTCTCTTACCTCATTGTTGGATTGTTTTATTTATATTTTAAAGAAAGGGAAAAGAGAAAGAAAAAAAAAAAAAAAGGGGGGGGGGGGAAGGGGGGAGGGGAAGGGAAGAGAAAAAAAAAAAAAAAAAGGAAGAGATAAAGGATAGGATGGAGGGAGAAGGAAGAGCCCGGTTCTCTAAAAATTCCTCTAAATCACCAGATACCCAATAGTATTATCTCTGAATTCTTAAATGGGGAAATCAAGTAATCGATTTCTCTTTCAGGAAAAATCTTAATGAATGGCGCCCATTTATCGAAAAATTTCTTTACATCAATTTCATTATCTATATTGGTATTTTTCTGTTCTAAGACACATTGTTTCTTTATATGATCCCTGATTTCAGGAATAGTTGGTATCAACCTCATTTTCCATTTCTTACATATCAAGTATCTGGTAGCTAGGATAGATAAATTAACTAGTTTCTCATTGGGCTGTTGCCCATCTTCAGGTTTTAGACAAAATATGATCTGGAACAGTGAAAGAGCTATTCGGTCAATTTTAAGTTTATTCTTGAGCCAATACTCCAGCTTGGACCATATATTTCTCAGTCTAGGGCACTGCCAAAACATATGTATTAAATCTGCAGCTAAATAAGAACATTTAGGGCATTTGTTAAACTCATGATTTCGGACTCTGAGGCCTTTTTCCGGGGTGAAGTATGCCCCATGTAAAAGTTTCAGATGAGCATCTCGCCAATTAGAAGAAAATGTCGTTTTTATTACTTTATTGACTGAAAGTTGAATAGTTTCAGAATCAATATTGCTGTATGGAATTAAACTATTCCAGGTCAAGGCCAACTTTTCCAACATAGGGGTGGCCCTGTTGAGGCTCAATGTATAGTAGCACGATGCAATGGACATGGAAGAATTTTTAGATATTGTTAACCAGGTTTCTAAGCTACCCAAGGACCAGTTCCACCCAGTCTTATGGATGAGATCTGCTATATAATGTCTTATCTGTAGGTATGCGAAAAAATCTTTGTTTGGCAGATTGAATTCAGTCCGTAATTCCTCGAAAGATTTAACACATTTTCTCTCCTGGTTAATTAAATGAACAACTCTATTCAGACCATTGCTGTGCCATCTATTAAAAACAACTGAGTTCAGACCTGGTTGGAAATTCGGGTTTCTAATTAAGGGGAGATATTTTGATACCAAGGGAGATATTGAAAGAGATTTGGATAATTTAGACCATGCTTTAAGCGGGTTCAGAATGAATTTAAGTTCCTTTATGCTTGTTGGAAGATCTCTGAGGTCCATGTGTGCCAGGGCTATTGGAGAATATGGTTCACAAACATTAAGTTCAAGATCATTGTTTAGAACATAGTTCTTAGTTAAGAACCAATCTACTAATATGCGGGCTAGAAAACAGAGGTTATAGGATCTTAAATTTGGCAAAGCCAGTCCTCCCATTTCTCTTGGCGCTGTTAATTTAGAAAAAGCTATCTTCGATTTTTTCCCCTGCCATATAAATTGGCCAATTGACGAATTTATTGACCGTATATCTTTCTCGAATAAGATCAATGGGACATTTTGTAAAATGTAGAGCAACTTGGGGAGAAGTACCATTTTAAATAGGGCTGTTCGGCCGGATATTGAAAGTGGTAAATTTTGCCAGACCCTAAGCCTTTCCTTGATATATCCTAACATTGGGGTTATATTCGCCTTATACAAATCTTTTAAATTAATTGGAATTTTAATTCCTAAATATTTCATTGAGTCTGAAACCACTCTGAAGGGTAAATCTGTCTTGCTAGTCTTATTTTTCCTGAGCCAAATTAATTCAGATTTTGTGGCATTTACTTTATATCCTGAGAATACCCCAAAATGGTCAGTAATCTGCAGGAGCTTTGGAATATTTTTTGCTGTATTAGATAAATATATAAGTAAGTCATCCGCGTATAATCCTACTTTCATTTCATGGTTTCTAATTTTTATACCCTCCAGTGAGCTCCTGATCCTAATTGCTAAAGGTTCTATGGCTACGTCAAAGAGGAGCGGAGAGAGAGGACAACCCTGCCGAGTGCCCCTCTTCAATGCAATTGAGGGGGAGATGTCATTATTAATGATCAAGCTTGTAGAAGAATACTTGTATAAATTTTCCACAAGTTTAGGGAAATTGCCATTAATCCCAAACCTTGCTAACGAACAAATTAAATGTTTATGGATTACTAGATCGAAAGCTTTTTCCGCGTCAAGAGACAAAATGGCCAGGTCGAGGGGGTCCTCCCCCCCCGCCCCCTGTACAGATTTTCCCTGAGTATATTCCAAAGTGACCAATAACTCCCTAATTTTTGCTGACGAGTTCCGATTATTAAGGAATCCAGCTTGGTCCGGGTGGATTACCATAGACAAAATGGGTTGAAGCCGTGTTGCTAAGATGGAGGAGAGGATTTTATAATCTGAGTTTAACAGTGCGATTGGTCTATAAGACTCTTTACATGTGGGATCCTTCCCTTCTTTTAAAATCAACGTGGTGAGTGAAGAGGCGAAAGAAGACGTAGGCTGTTTGTGGTGAATAAAAATATTATTGTATAGTCTGGCTAAATGAGAGACAATCTCTGAAGATAAGATTTTGTAGAATTCATTGGGCAATCCATCCGGACCAGCTGCCTTGTTTAGGGAAAGTTTGGCAATTATTTTTTCAATCTCTTCCCTTGTAATGGGAGCATTAAGTCTAGCAATCTCCTCAGGAGTTGCCATAGGAAAGATGATTTTACTATAGAATTCAGTCGCTTTATCTATATCAAACTCCGTATTAGTATAGAGTTGCTGATAATATTGATGAAATATATTTGTAATTTCTTCAGATTTAACTAAATATTTCCCATTATGTTGGATTTTGTCAATATTGGATTTTTTATTCTCGTTCTTAATTAATTTAGATAGCATTTTTCCAGATTTATTTCCAAATTTATGCAGTTTAGCCTGCAGCCTCAACTCGCTAAATGTTTCCTGAGTTAAATGAAAGGTATCTCTTGCGGTTTTAGCTCGAAGGTAACTAGCCCAATTTACAGGAGTTTTTTCCAGTAAATAAAGATTGTAAGAGTTAATTAATGAATTATGAACTTCCTTTTCTCTTGCTTTTCTTCTCTTATTTTGAGTAACAGAATATGCGATAATTTCCCCTCTGAGGACTGCTTTAGCAGTTTCCCAGAAGATGTCTGTGCGTTCGACATAGTTGATATTAAATTGAGCATACTCCGTGAATTTATTCCTCAGCCACTGTTTGAACTTCAAATCAGTGAAGAGATAATAAGGGAAGAAGAATCGCAAGGTCTTTGAACTGGATTGAGCCCGGGTAAATTCAAGAGATATAGGCCCGTGGTCTGATAAAAAAATTGGCATTATCTCAGATTTTATCATTGTGGAGCTCAAATGATCGCTGATTAAGAGCAAGTCAATCCTCGACAAGGTTTTATGAGCCTTGGATAGGCAGGTGAAATCTTGAATGTCAGGATTCTGATATCTCCAGATGTCTCGTAAAGAGAGGATCAGTTTAATATTCTTAATCATTTTAGAGTCAAGATTATCCTTCTTCTGTTTCAAGGACTTAGTGTCTTTCCTAAGTCTATCTATTGGACATTGAGGGGCCATATTGAAGTCCCCCCCCAAGATTAAGTGGCCTTCCATACTAGAAAGGAGTTTAGCTTGTAATGAATCCCAAAATTCAGGATCAGTTTTATTCGGGCCATATACATTACAGATTGTATATTTTGCCTGTCCAATTTTCACTTTAACTAGGACATACCTCCCCCCGGGGTCAGCCTCAGAGTGTAGAATCTCCGCTTGAATTTTTTTACCTATTAGTAATGCAACTCCCCTTTTCTTCCCTACACTCGGAGCCGCATATACTTCCTTTACCCAGGATGATTTTAACTTTAATGACTCTTCTAAGTTTAAGTGAGTTTCCTGTATTAAACCAATATCTGCCTGGGCTTTCCGCAGGTGTGATAAAATTGCCTTACGTTTAATGGGGGAAGAAATTCCCCCTACATTCCAGGATATGATTTTAAAGTTATCAGTTTTATACGCCATATATCTTTAAAAAAGAGAGGGAAAAGATTGGGAGACATGAGTGGAAGAAGAGAACCGAGCGGCAAGAGAAAAAAAAAAAAAAAGGGGGGAAACACAGGAAGGGAAAGAGAGAAGGAAAAAAAAAAAAAAAGGGAAAACAAAAGGGGAGGGGGGGGAGAAGGGAAAGAAAGAGAGAAGGTGGGGATTCCAATTCTTCATTTTTATAACTGCCATCGCCAAACTACTGGTTTCAGAAAATGCTAAGTTGTGGGTTATGTTTGTGTGTCTAGTGTCTTAAAAAGATTTTCAGCAACTTGGACATCATCAATCATATGTGTTATCCCCCTAATTACCACTTTCAGTTTGGAGGGATAGATCAGGACCGCCCTATACCCATGTTGGATGAATTTGGAGCAAATCGGAGCCATCTCCCTTCTCTTTAAAGCTGTATCTGCCGCAAAGTCCTGAAAAATCATAATTCTATTATCATCTATCGTAATAGGTTGGTTCTTACGAAAATATTGCAATAAAAGATCTTTATCTTTATAATTAAGTAATCTTACGATTATAGGTCGAGGTCTACTGCTGTTATTTCTGTCTAAACGTGGAGAACCTATTCTGTGGACTCTTTCGACTATAATCGATGGATGAGTAGAAGGGATTTTTAGAGCTTTAGTGAGAGTGTCAGATATAAAGGTATCCAGATTTTCAAATTTCTTACTTTCAGGGAGGCCTATTATTCTTAGATTATTTCGTCTGGACCGGTTTTCAAGGTCCTCTACCCTGTCCATCACTTTTTGTAGTTTTTTGGCTGAGGTCTCAATTTTGGTACTATGTATAGTGGCTTGATCTTCTAGATCCGATACCCTCTGCTCTACTTCTTGCAGCCTGCTCGAGAACTGCCTCACCTCATGAGTTAATGAGGAGATATCTTGCTTAATTTCAATTTTAAGTAAGTCAAATTTAGGGGCTAGAGCCTCTAAAATATTAGTCACCAGTATCTGCATATTAAAATTTTCTGGTATTGGTGTCACGTTAATGGGATTTATTTGTTCAACAACTGGGTCTGGCGTGTTCTTAAGTTTTCTGTCTCTATGCCTTCCTGCCATATTTGGGGAAGGGATTTTGGGGGAGTTAGAAAGGAATCTGTCCATGTATCGTGTGAATGTGAGTGAGATTTAAGTGCTACACAAGGTGGGAAAAAAAAAAAAAAAAAGGGGGGGGAGGAGTATTGTGAGTGGTTAATTAGTTATAAGGGTAAGTGAGGTAGTGCTAGTGAGGTGAAAGTGAGGGAAAGGGAGTGTCTGGGGGCTCCAAGAGCCCAGGAGTGCTAGCGAGCTTAGGGCCCGATACTGTATCAATTGTGCTGGGTAACCCAGTAGATTAAACTATCATTGGTGTGAGCCAAAATAAAGAAAAAAAAAAAAAAAAAAAAGTTTATTGCGATAACACAGACTTATTCCTCTTCAAACCCCCGAAGTCCAGGTCACGCTTCTACCAGTATTAATTTACTATATTATTGACCCTCTATTAGAATTAGCCAATAGGCGTGGTTTTTGACCAGGGCAGGCAATTATTCTTTCGAAAGAGAAAAGTGTGCAAACAATTTTAAAAATGTATTCTTCAGAGTCTCAGATGTATACTATCCATTTATAATGAGCCTAGTAATATTTAGTGTACCCCATTACTCTATTTTAAGCATGGTAGCAAGATAATTAAATTTTTAGTTATATCAGATTGTATTTGTAAAGCAATTAGGCTAGCTGCAAATTTTTCAATTTTGATCACAAGCAGAGTAGGTACAGAGGAGAAAAAAGGAAAAAGAGTAAGCTACAAAGACAAAACAAGATTCATACATTCCGCTGACAATTAGAGGGAAACAAATTGACACCTCTGAGTTTTACCCTAGTTAGTAATAAATTACTATGACAATTAGGCTTGGCTTTAGATCAGTTATGTCTGTAACTTAAACTAGAAATAAATTTACTTGATTAGGGAAATATATGTCAGACAAGAGAGGAACTGTATGTAGGTTCCTGAAGTTAATTAAGTGTTCATAACTTTAATTTAAAACTCCCAGTCTCACTAAGAGCTACAAGCACTTATGTTCCCCTAAAAATGCCTTAGATAACTTATTCTCTATTATTCTGACTGCCCATGTAAAGTATAAGCATATGAAAAGCCAGAAGAAAAAAAAAAAAAAAAGGAGAAAAACAAAAAATAAATAAAAAAACAACGCAGTTAAAGTCACTACTATGAACCTGACAATATGGCCCAATACCCTCTTACAAATGTATTGTAAGATTTTATATTTTGAGATTCTGTTAATAAGCCCAAGTCCATGGAGCATAGGAGAGTCAAAGATCTAACACCTCATATAATATGATATTAATTTTCAGCGTTGACTCTACTCCTTTAGCCCAAAAAAAAAAAAAAAAAAAAAAAAAAAAAAAAAGAGTTGTGGTTTTTAAACCAAGCAAGCCGTAATAGTCTTGGTGTGAAAAGATATAATATGTGAATGTAAGGCTAAATCCACCAGAGCCTTTATATAACAGTTCCAGCAGTAAAAAGAATGAATCTGCAAAGAGTCTCTTGTACAGAGTTAGAAAGCTTAATATTTTAGGCTCAATATGGCAGGTGTCCTTGCACCAAGACTGCAAGATAAATACTTATTAGCAGTTCTATGAATATTACATCAGTAAAGGCAGAGTTAGATATAGTAGTCCAGGGCAGGAAAGTCCTAGGAAAAGGTGCAGTAACTTGTAAGTCCACTCCTCAAGTATGCTTGAGCCACTCAGTGCTATTTAATGTTTAGATTGAAAAAAATGGGTGATTTGAGCGGCACCCCCATGTGTTATAAAACATTGTATCTTTTCCTCTTTAAATGTCCCAGACCATGGCCCTTTAAAGCCAGTGACCCCTTGCCTTTAAGAACCGTTGTACCCCTCTGAGCAGCTTGGCAGCCCCCTTCTTTACAGCCTCCAACAAAGTTGTACACAGTAGATACTTTACGATATCGACAAGAGCCCAAAGGCAAGAGAGACTCACCCCTCCTTATGCTATCAAGCCGCCTCTCTCCATCCGTGATGCTGGCTTCTTGTTCTCCAATCTCCACGGAGTACCTAGGACTGGAGGGGATCTACCCTCGGCACTCTCCGCTCCACAGGTCCAGACGCCAATCGCACGCTCAACTCCCCTCTCGCAGCACCGGTGGGAGGGGGGAGCGTGTTGACGTAGCGGCGGTGAGAGAGCCACGCAGCGGCGGTGAGAGAGCCGCAGGATGCCACCGGAATGCCGGGTCTCCGATTCAGGACCGCGCAGAACTCCCTCCCGCGCAGCACCGGTGGGGGAGGGAGAAGAGCAAACTTCAGACAGGGTCCTCCCCAGGAAAACAGGTATGGATAGTATTCTGTGCTGCGGACTTGAAGTTAGTCTGGCGTGGCGGTAGACGCTAGGAGGGGGAGGACAGCTTGTGCACTAGATTGATCGGGCTTTGCCAGCGGGGTAGAGAATTTCACCAACGATAAAGGGGTAAGTGATCAGGGTGGCACTACTGTAGCTGAGTAGAACGCCAGGTTGCTTTCAATAAAGCACAGTCAAGATGGTGGCAGTCTGAATTGGACTTAAAACCCGTGGGTTGACAGACCACAGGGTTAGGTTCCAGAGTAGTTCTTCTTTTACTGGCCCAGAAGACAGCCCCAAGATTTGAGGCAAGGCGCGAAGGAATCAGCCGCCAGTGATTAGAGGTCTGGAGTAACGAGCTGAGCTACATCTGTACAGCTCCTCCTCCACCGGAACCAGTCAGCCCCCTAGCAAATCTGTTTTATTTTAACAGAAAGTGCAGCTGGACAGTAAGGCCTGATGACTCCCTGGTTAATAAAGAGATCTTGTCCTAATTTATTGGAGGGTTTATCCCATTGTTTAATGGGTGGGCACTGACATGACTCACAAGCATAAAAACAAAAAAACCTAGGAATATCCATTTTTACAAAAACAATTGTATGCCATGCCAAAGATGCAACAGCATGCTTTAAAGGGACATTCCAGCCAGAATTGGAATCCAGACGGATGCATTTTTTATACGAATAGAAACATGTTTGTAATATACATGTATTAGCAAACATGTTTCTAATAAAAGCTATAGCTGTTTCGAAAGTACATGTAAGTATACACTGTGCACCAGCATTTTAAACACAGCACTTGTTCACAGAGCCTAAGGTGCTTATATCATCTCATAATGACTCAATTTTTTTAATTGCTGACATGATACAAGCCCTACTAGCGCTCTAAGCTGATGCAGTATTTAAAATGCTGGTTCACTGAGAATATCTAGCTATGCTTTACATGCACATGCAGAGAAAAATGTTCACACTAAAATAGTAATACCTTTTACTAAGCAGGTGGGGGCCCTGGCTTGCATAGGCGATACCTAGCTACCACACCACTAAAGACAGGGGCATCTACACAAGCTCTTCTGCCCATCACTCCCCAGGGTAGAACTCACAGGCATGCACCTGAGGATTCCCTTCTCTCCTCAATGGTCATGGCCAGGAACCAGACAACCAAAATATGACATCCAATTCCTTTAATGGACTCTTGCCACCATCAAACTAGGTTAACTGATAAGGCCCTGCCTTATATTGCTTAAAAACAAGTCCCATTTGTCAAATGAACCCCATTGGGCTAATACAGGTTCTTGTTCCCAACAGTGATGTTGCTGGGATGGATCACAAACTGAAAGCTCCCTCACAGCCTCACCCAACTCACTGTTTATTTTCCTTCTAATGTTAAAAGTGAGGTTATGGCACACCATATGCCACCACTTTAACATTGGGATAATATTAGACCATTCAATCGCCACATCACTCAACTAGCGTAAATTAGCTATCATAATCTTAATTAGATCTAACCTCCTTGACCCCCCCCCATGTGAAAGATGATAACATTCTGCCAGCCTCAATGCCTATAGGCATCCTGTAACAACGAGGGGACCTTAGTCCAGCACAGACTCCTGCCCCCAAGCCATTGTACAGATTCTCTGGAAAGGTGGTATCCAAGCTGACCACCATTTGAAACAGCCAGAGCCCTTATGGATGCAAAGTGTATGAACAAATAGACTACAATCTAAATCCTTGAAGGGCCATGCCCCAATCCGGTCACCACAAATGAATAATGCACAGCCACTATCCCTGTAACCCGAGGAACCGGAGATTCAGGGGCTGAACTAGCCCTATCTTGATGTCCTGTCACCAAACCAGCTGATACCACCTTTAACATCCCCCATTTTGCACAGATCCTTGCACCCTGTAAAGACAAAACAGGGAAAGAAGCACTAAGGGGTCCGGGAAGCTGATGCATGTAGCACATCCACAAACCTTATATATATATATATATATATATATATATATATATATATATATATACAGTATATATATATATATATATATATATATATATATATATATATATACAGAGAGAGAGAGAGAGAGAGAGAGAGAGAGAGAGAGAGAGAGAGAGAAAAAAATTATTGTAAAGAAAAAAATGTTAAAAACAAATAGAATGATATGACTTTGGAAAAGCATTGGCAAACCTTAACAGTAGACAGAGATTGCTAAACTTGTGGGAGACAGGGTATTGATGACGGCGGGTAGAGCCCAAAAATTAAAGATAAACTTGTTAATTTGTGAGAAAAGATCGTGAGAATTAATTTAAGGGACACTTTCCTATGTACTTTTATCATCAATTTTGCTTTGTTTTCTTTGTATTCTTAGTTGAAAGATAAACCTAGGTTCTTAGCCCTTAAAGGCCACCTCTTATCTGAATGCATTTTTACATTTTTCAAAATTAGAGCATGTTAGTTCATGTATGCCATATAGATAACAATGTGGAGTTACCTAGGAGTCAGCACTGATTGGCTAAATGCTAGTCTGTCAAAAGAACTAAAATAAGAGGGCCGCAGAGGCTTAGATACAATGTAATCACAGAGGTAAAAAGTATATTAATGTAGCCATGTTAGTTATGCAAAACTGGGGAATGAATAATGGGATTATCTATCTTTTTAAACAATAAAGATTCTGGTGTAGACTGTCTCTTTTAAGGACTGTAGGTAGAAGGTAAAAAGTGTTCAGTATGAACTAATATGCAACATGGACCCTAGTTTACTGATACATTTGGGGTTTGTCACAAAATAAAAGTTAGTATAGATTGCAAAAGTGAAGGGGTCATCTATTTGGTATTTTGTGAGTGACCAATCTATTATGTAGGAAAACCGTATAAGGAGTTGAAAGAAAGAATAAAGGAGGACAAACGAGATATAACTAATAAGCGGAAAACCGGTAGTGTAGTCTTCCATTTTAAAGAATTCCATAATAGTAATGCAGACTCACTACCATTAGTGGGTTTGGAGAAAATAGATTTGAGAGGAAGGGGTGGAAATTTGATAAGCCCTTATTGCAGAAAGAGTGTTGAATGACAATATCTTATGTTGTCATATTGAATTGCTCTTTAATATTTTCTGATTAGTAACAAATACCCTCATGGACAGAAAATATCCCCACTCTAAATAATAAAATGGTTTCTTAAAGGGACAGTCTACACCAGAATATTTATTGTTTTAAAAGATAGATAATCCCTTTATTACCCACTCCCTAAGTTTGCATAATCAACATAGTTATATTAATACACTTTTAACCTCTGTGATTATCTTGTATCTAAGCCTCCGCAAACTGCCCCTTATTTCAGTTCTTTTGACAGACTTACATTTTAGCCAATCAGTGCTGGCTCCTAGGAACTCCACGTGCAGGAGCACAGTGTTATCTATATGAAACACATGAACTAACACCCTCTAGTGGTGAAAAACTGTCAAAATGCCCTGAGCTAAGAGGCGGCCTTTAAGGACTTAGAAATTAGCATAGGAACCTCCTGGATTTAGCTTTCAACTAAGAATACCAAGAGAACAAAGCAAAATTGATTATAGAAGTAAATTGGAAAATTGTTTAAAATTACATGCCCTTTCTGAATAATGAAAGTGTTTTTGGACTAGACTGTCCCTTTAATTTGGTAGAATAAATATCTGAGGGGATCTGTGATATTAAGCTATGGTATAATATAATTAAATGCTGGTGTATAAATTGAATTGCTTAAAAAATACATGTTGGATTATAAATTATATATTTAGAATGGGGATAAGCATAAAACCTGTCATTTAATGTGAACACAATATGGTAACAAAGTACAATTAAAGAATATGAAATACTACAGATGATTGGAATATATGTTTAAACTTTAGTTACAAGGCAACACTTTTTTTGTTTATACATGATTTGAATCATGTAACCCTATGAAACAGAACTTTGAAGCACAAATTCAGAGCGATGGACTATTAGGTTAAACGTAAGCTGGAAGAAGTACATGCACAATGTAACAGGTGAAACGCGTGGTGCAATTGCAGGAGCAGCAGGGGCTGCAGGATCAGCTGAGCCCTCAGTGTACTATACCTGGATACCAGATTAACTTTGTGCCATGGTGGTTGAGTTACAGGTGCCTTCTGGATATCAACAGCAAACCTAATAGTGGTATGTTTTCAGCTCTCGGGGTACGAGGTTAGAGCGTGGAGACTTTCTCACAGCACTTTGAAAGAGGCTTGGTTTTGAGCTGGTGTCCTTTGCCTTAGCCCTTAGCTATGTGAGTGATTTACCCTTCCTCTCTGTTTGTAAGGAACAGTTAACCACATAAGGAGCTTTTAGATAGGGCTGCCACAGGAAGAGTCACTTTGTTTCATGGATGCCTACTTGCAATAATTATTATGACTAGATGTACTGTAGTACTGTAGCATGGGGATACAACAGATATCATAGTAACGGTTTTATATCTACAGTTGTCCATCTTTATTGGCTGAAATGAACTGATAAGAACTCATAATCTTTTTGCTATATTTTAATAATATTATGGCTTTTAGGATGGCCTATTATTTGAACCTATTATAGGCAGTTCTCTTGTAATTTATATGGTTGTTATTAAAATAATTTTGTACTTTGCTACATGGTATTGGTACCCGTGCATTTTAAAGTATTGGAAGCCTTACATTTTAAAAGAAAAACAAAAAAGACCACAAAAATGCATATTGAAAAGCCATTGTACTTTTTTGGAAATTAGAAAATCACAACAACTCCCTGTTTACAGAAGAAACAAGAAGCTTTTGTTATGTGAATTGAGTCCCTGCCTTTTCCCCTGTTTTGTGTGATCTGTATTTCAAGCCTCTCTTTTGGTATGTGAATTGGGTCCCTGCATTCAAATCCTCCCTTTTTCCCTGTTTTTGTGTCATCTGTATTTCAAGCCTCTCTTTTTGCATTTGTCTGTATAGTTAATTATGTATTTACCCTGATGATATCTTGCCTTTATCTACGTGATGTTCAAACCTTGCAAATACTTGTTTTAATTCATAAATTTATAATTTCACTAATGGTTTAACCACAGCCTCCCCCAAATTCTATTCTCTGTTATTTTTAACTTATCTCACACTGAATCAAACTTTCCCAATTAGCCTTTGACTGCCTTTGATCAGGTCATTACCTAATTCATTGCATTCAGCTGAATGCTGTGGCCTATAAATTTAACACTGCTATGGGGAAAGCAATGCAGGGGTTAGCAATGTAGGTTAGATAGCAATATTGTAAGGTAATCTGTTCACATATCTTAAGTGAACATTTATAAGTGAGGCACAACAAATTATACAAGAATTGGACAAGGCTTGGACAAGGGATAAGGCAAGTTCTGTTTTAATACTGAGTTTTATACACTGTTTGACTATTCTGTAAAAATGCTAAATATCTTCATATTCATTTTTTGCCACCTTTTGTCTGTTTAACAAACTACTTTACTCAATTACTCCTTACCCTCACCACCTGCACTGCTCATTAGCCCATCTCTCTTAACCTCACCTTACTTTTGTATTTATGAACTTCACACATTCCTAACGACTCTCTGTCCCCCTTGCAACTCATCACAAAAACAGTCTCACTACTGCAAATCCGCATCTCATCTCATGTCACTCTCCCTCTTGCTCATACTAGCTGCTGGCGACATTTCCCCCAATCCTGGTCCCTCACAACTTCCTTGTCCTGCACACCCATGTGTGCCCTTCAATAGACTTCAAAAACAAAACTCTGGTAACCTTAATCTTATTCCTCTTGCATCTAGAGCCACCACCCCCTTCACTTGTGCACTATGAAACTCTTGCTCTGTTTGCAAAAAACTCACTTCTATCCATGACCCCTTTATCTCCCACTCTCTCAATCTTCTGGCTCTCAGAGAAACCTGGCTCTCTCCTTCAGACACTGCTTCCTCTGCTGCACTGTCACATGGGGGTCTCCACTTCAGCCACACTACTAGGTCTGACAATAGACAAGGAGGTGGTGTTGATATGTTACTTTCCTCTCATTGCACCTTTCAACAAATACAGCCCTTCTCTTTCCTCACATTTTCTTCATTCGAAAACACACATGATTCGCATATTCTCTCCCCTCTCTATACTCATATAGATAGATAGATATATATGGCTCCACAACTCTATTTCTAGATCACTTTGCCGCCTGGCTACCTTACTACCTTACTTCCTTTCCTCGGATACCCCTGCCCTCATTCTCAGTGACTTCAACCTCCCTGTTGATAATCCCACTGCCTCCTCTGCAAAACAACTTCTGCAACTTACTTCCTCTTTCGGCCTGTCACAATGGACTGACTCTCCCACTCATAAAGATGGTCCCTCCCTTGATCTGATTTTCAGTTATCGATGCACCATCATCTCCCTCCCTACAACTCTCCCTCCTTCTACCCCTCACACTAAACTTCACAGAAGAATCAAGTCATTAGATCAGCAACAGCTCGCTAGCTCTCTCGAACCTCTTCTCTCTTCCATCCCCTCCTTTTCCTGTCCTGATGAATCCATCTGCCACAATAACTCCACCCTTACATTGGTTCTTGATAACTTTGCACCACCTACCATAACTCGGAAAACATACACTCATCATCAGCCCTGGCATACTCCTCTGACACGGTACCTACGCAGATGTTCCCATACTGCTGAGCGACACTGGAGGAAATCTCAGAGTTCTGCTGACTTTCTTCACTATAAGTTCATCTTGAACTCTTACTATTCTGCCCTTAATCTATATAAGCAACATTACTTCTCCACTCTTATCTCTACTCTTTCTTCAAACCTAAAACGTCTGTTCTCCACATTCAATACTCTTCTCCACCCACCCCCACCTCCCACCACAACTTTTCTCTCAGCCCAAGATTTTGCCATCTACTTCAACAACAAAATCAACTCCATCAGAAATAAAATCAGCTCTCAACATACTACCGGTCTTCCTCCCCCTCAAAAGCTCACAATCATCCAAAACCCTCATAGCCATAAATTTAGCTCTTTTGCTCCTGTTACAGAGGATGAAGTTTCTGCCCTTATACTATCCTCTCACCTCATTACCTGTCCCCTCGACCCAATCCCCTCACAACTACTACCCTCCCTCTCTTCTACCCTTACACCTATACTCACACACATCTTCAACCTCTCCCTCAGCACTGGTATAGTTCCCACATCTCTTAAGCATGCATTAGTCATACCTATCCTCAAATAACCTCTCGATCCAACCTCCCCATCCAACTACCACTCTATTTCCCTACTACCTCTTGCCTTAAAGCTTCTTGAAAAGCTAGTATATGCACGTCTATCCCATTTCCTTACACTAAACTCCCTCCTTGACCCACTGCAATCTGGATTTCGCCCCCTTCACTCAACAGAGACAGCAATTGTTAAGGTTACCATGACCTACTTACAGCAAATTCTCTCTACTTATCCTCCTTGATCTGTCTGCAGCCTTTGATACTGTCGACCACCCTCTTTTGCTCCATACCCTCCAATCCTTTGGCATCTGTGACACAGCTCTCTCTTGGTTCTCTTCCTATCTGTCTAACCGTACCTTTAGTGTAGCCTTCTCCGGGGCATCCTCTGCCCCGTTACCTCTTTCTGTTGGGGTACCGCAAGGCTCTGTCCTCGGTCCCCTTCTCTTCTCAATCTACACGTCCTCACTAGGTTCCTTAATAAAGTACCACGGGTTTCATTATCATTTGTATTCCGACGATACCCAAATCTACCTCTCTGCACCAGAACTATCTCCTTCCTTGCTAACCCGTGTCACTAACCATGTCTCTCATATCTCATCTTGGATGTCCTTTCACTACCTCAAGCTAAATCTCTCCAAAACTGAGCTCCTTATTTTCCCCCATTCTTCCAAAATCTCCACCCCCCATGTCTCTATAACTGTTGATAACTCCATCATTACCCCAACCTCAAATGCCCAATGTCTTGGGGTCACACTGGACTCAGATCTTTCTTTCACTCCTCACATTCAGTCCTTGGCTAAAGCCTGCCGTTTCCACCTTAAAAAATCACTAAAATTAGACATTTCCTTACACAAGACACAACAAAAACTATTGCAACTCTATCCTCTCTGGTCTCCCTAGCTGCTGCTTAGCTCCTTTAAATCCATAATGAATGCCTCTGCCAGGCTCATCTTCCTTGCACGTCGCTCTTCATCTTCCGCACTTCTCTGCCAATCCCTTCACTGGCTTCCTCTTGCCTCCAGGATTAAACACAAAATTCTCACTCTGACACACAAAGCCATCATTTGCACTGCTCCCCCCTACATCTCAGACCTTGTCTCCAGATACTCTCCTTCCCGTCCCCTTCGCTCCACTCATGATCTTCTACTCTCCTCCTCTCTTGTTATCTCCTCACAAGATTTCTCCACATTGGCTCCCATCTTATGGAACTCTCTGCCTCGCTCCACAAGAATCTCCCCTAGTTTTAAAAGCTTCAAGTGCTCCCTGAAGACTCTACTATTCAGGGACGCTTACAACCTACACTAACCTTCCTATCTCCACTGCTATCCCCTAAAACCCCATAGCATGTAAGCCTATGAGCCCAGCTGTTTGTAGTTCACCTTCATAAGTGCCGACTACAACAGTGCAACTCTCGGCAGGACTCTCCCCATTTGATCCCTGTAATCGTTTTCATATACCACCTATGTTCATAGCACTGCGGAACCTGTTGACGCTCTACAAATACCTGATAATAATAATAATTTAAACAAGAGCACACTATCCCTACTGTGAAACATGAAGGAGGTTCTGTGATGTTTTAGGGTTGCTTTGTTGCCTCTGGCACTTAGTGCCTAGAATCTGTGCCGGGCACAATGAAATCAGAAGACTAACAAGGCATTCTGAAGCAAAACATACTGTCCAGTGTCAGAAAGCTGTGTCTCAGTTGCAGGTCATGGCCCCTCCAGCAGGATATTGACCTGAAACAAACCTCAAAAAGCACCCAAGAATGGATAAGAAGAAAACATTGGATGGTCTGCAGTGGCCTTCTATGAGTCCAGGTCTGAATCCCAGCAAACATCTGTGGAAAGAGCTGAAAATTGCAGTTGTTAAAAAGCACCCATCAAACCTGAGAGAACTAGAGCAGTTAGCTCAAGAAGAGTGGGACAAAATCCCAGTCAAAAAATATACAGATGTAGATAGAAATGTGTATTTAAAAATAAAAAGAATATTTTCTTCTAAGTGAAGAACATAGGAATGTAAAGTATTCGTAACGCCCCTTTGGCTTTAGCACAGTTCATCTAGTGCAATTTCAGTGCAATCTATGGGGAGAGCGAATTATCGTGGTCGCAATAAAGTCCTAACTTTTTACTTTCAACTTGTAAGACCAGCACTAACATAGTAACTGTGTAATATATAACATTGTGCACCATCAAATAATAATACATTTTAAATATGTATAGTATTATTCTACTTGTAATCTAGGCCAAGAAGTGCAAACCCCGTGGTCGGGAGCATTGGGATTGATGAGTATGGCTGATTTTCCCACTATGAGCCAGGATCTGATCTGAACTTTTCCCACAGCAGAAAGGATGTTGTTGTTTGGATTGTGATAGCTCAGAGATTGAAAACACAGATCATGAGCCAACCCCCCCCCCCCCACACTCCGCAGATAAGCGGATTAGAATCAACCCAATGCCCCTTAAAAGCCAAATCTATTTGTACCATAATATAAGCGTCAACTACTGAAGTTTTAATTAAAATACTTGAGTTTTGAACAAGGCATGAGCACCAAGCCTATAATATAGATTCTTAACCAACTCAGGAGAAATTGAAATCAGTCTTTCAAGACAGGCCTGATATGCAGGCAAATTGTTTAGATTTAACTAAGAAAATCTCCTCATTGCAGTCATGCATATTCTGACATTCTTAAACATATTTGGAAATGTTATTACACGTGGAACTAATACTGAGTATAGCTTGCTTTGGCAGTTTATGCTTTTTCTGTCATTTCCACGTGCCAGTTTAGGTAATGCAATATGAAATATGGCTTTTCAAACTCTTCTCACGGTGAGATTTAAGGGATCCTTCTTATTAATGTTCCTCAAATAAACCTTGAAAAAATAGTAATTGAATTAATTACATTTGCACTTAAGTCTGCTTATCTCAGCCTAAAATTGATATTGTCGATGTGCCATAGCCAATGAACCACATTACGCACAATATGTATATCTACAACAGGCTACATCTCTCTGATAATGACATTATTGCATTTTAGATACAGTCACGGAAAAAAAAAAAAAAAGTGTAGATCATCAAGTTAAGCATTGTATATTATTTATCTAGTAATGCATTGAGATAAAGGGACAGTATACAACAATTTTCATATAAGTGCATGTAATAGACACTACTATAAAGAATAATATGCACAGATATTGATCTAAAAATCCAGTATAAAACCTTTTAAAAACTTACTTAGAAGCTCCCAGTTTAGCACTGTTGATGAGGTTAGGCTGGGACACCCAGCGAAAGGGGCTGGGAAAGCAGGAACAGCAGACATTCCCCCTCTCCCCTTTCACTGCATATTAAAAAACCCATTAGACATTCAGGAACTAGCTTGAGTCTATATACATCAGTATACATCTAAAACTTTGGGGCTTGGTTAGGAGTCTGAAAATCAGCACAATGTTATTTAAAAATAAGCAAAACTATAAATTTTTATAAAAACACTCACAGATGCGCTAAATAAATGGATCATCTACAAAACATTTATGCAAAGAAAAATCCAGTGTGTAATGTCCCTTTAAAGGGACATGAAATCCATAATTAAACTTTAATGGTTCAGACTTTTCCATTTACTTGGTATATTCTGTTGAAAAGCATACCAAGGTAGGCTCAGGAGAATGAATGCACTACCTGGGAATTAGCTGGTGACTGATTACTACACACAAATGCCTCTTGTAATTGGCTCACCAGATATATTCAGCTAGCTCCCGTAGTGCAGAAGTTAAACATATATAAATATAATGCCTTAGCATATTAGAACATTTTCTTTATGTGCTTGTATGTCCATATAAGCATATAGGCCTAAATTTCAGTGAGAACTACTGGTATCATCTTATGTTGTCTAAAAAAAACTACACTTTGTATAAACGTGCCCTTTGTGTTTTGGGGCACCAGCCAATAGCAGTTTATGTGGCACCAGGAGTTCCACTTAGTAAATAGCAAAACTTGCTACAGCATGAGTAAGTTTCTCACTTGCTGCTTCCCATAAAGTAAATATGTTCTGCCTGTTTAGGGACTAATGACTGGCAAATAAGATGATACTTATTTGGCTAAGTAATTTATCTTTGTTTGACAGCAAAAAAAAATATTTGAATTTAGTTTATTTTTCACTAAAAGCTTTCTTAAAATGAGTGATAACATAAGTGAATTGAAAATCTCTTACATCTGCATGCTAAATCAAGACCATTCAAATTTAATTTGCACTTTAATGTCCCTTTAATTAAAGTTAGTGTTCATTTTTATGAGCAATGGAATTCAGGCAGGTCTGACAAATAATAAAGGGACAGATTACAAGTGGAGTGCAAAATATCGCTTTCGCAAGGCCAATATTTGTGCTCCACTTTGTAATACCAGAGTATAAAAAGTTAGGTGCAACGCGTACGCGATTGAACTGAAGTTTTGCGCTCGTGAGAGCTCATGGGAGCCTAGCACAGTTAAAGGTATAAGTCCTAGCCTGGGTGACTCCTCAATCACTCTATATACGCATCCATATGAAAAATAGAGGGCACTCACAGGTCTTTTTATAGTTGATTCTTTATTCAGTAAAAAATGACATATTTTAGGTTGACGTTTTGGCGCCACAATTGAGCCTTTTTCAAGACAATCTTAGTTTGTGTGTGTGTGGCTTGTTCACACACCTGTGTGTATATATATATATATATATATATATATATACTGTATATATATATATATATATATATATACAGTATATATATATATATATATATATATATATATACAGTATATTTATTATATATATATATATTATATATACAGTGTATATATATATATATATATATATATATATATAATCAAGTCAACCTCTATTTCTTAGCACATACAGTTCCTGTGCCTCTCCTGACTGTAATAGGACCAATCAATACGCAACACCCCAATCTTCCGTTATATATAAACTGTAAATCTCCTTTTTCTATTGAAAGATAGTTGACAAAACTTGGCACCAGTGTTGTGCCTTCTTACCATACGCTTCCGACTATCCGGCTCCTGAGAAATGATGGACCGCGCTGACTCAGTGGACAAACTGCTCCTTGGTACCCTCCGCCTCTCTCAGCATCTCTGGCCGGAAGTGCTCCACAGGCGGCCCGGTGATTCCGGGTGACGTCACAGTCTGTTGGGGGTTTGTTGATTAACCTGCTGTCAGGGCACGTAGTACACAGCAGTGTATTGGCGTCGGATATCAGGATGTCACCAATAGATCATCAGAAAAGACAGTGGTCCACTCCAAAAAAGTAAAACTTGACTTTTATTAATCAGTTAAAATGAGAAACATACAATGGAAATCGCCACAGCTTAGCAGAGTGAGCGCCGCACTGGGCTTACGCATTTCGGCAATTAAGCCGTAGTCATAGCCTATAGTGCTGTATTAGCTCCTGCTATTTAAAAGCAAATCTAAGAATGTCATTGGCTCAAAGATAATTGCTAATTAAAAACACACAATTGCGCTACTCTTTCGCTATAATGAGCCAGATCATAAGTGAGAACACAAATATATGCATTACATGTTTGATACTTCTGTGTACCTAAAACGCAAGTCAGAGTATACATAATTCATAAGGTTGGTTGGATTGCTGCGTACTAACATATAATATGTTTTCATAGGTATATAACTATGTACAATCATTAGCTGCACTAGCACAATTAGGATATTTGTTCTGAGTGCATTATTTCCAATGTGCCAAATAAACAACTTGTTTGAACAATCCACAAAACACCAATGTTTTCCATTACCAAAGATGTATGTGACAGAATCACGGTAACCCAACACACTAGTTGATAGACATTTGATGAATGACACAGATATTATCTACACGGTGTATCAGAACAAACAAATAAATCACAATCAGTCACACACACTGAATGTGTGTATATACAGAATCGTTAAGATCAAGAGGTATTAGAGTGCAAAGTTGTGTAGTGTACCAGATTAACCGGACAAAATATAATTGTCTCTAGTTCATCAATATATATATGGCTAATGGGATACTTATTAGATATCACTCACATCTTTAATGGCTCCTTGTGTATTAGATAGGGGGTATGATGTTATGTTCTTATTGTTTTACATCAATAAGATGTGCGTAAACTGCAGGCAGTTAGAATGTTACCTATTAACCCTCTGATAAACTTTTGGAACCATAGAAGGGGAAGGGAGATAGACAGTAGTGGCAATCTGATGGTTCTGTAAATCAGATCCCCCATATATAAAGCATGAATTAAGGAATATATATTGGGTATCTACATTGTAAGACATATGTTTAATAAATACTCATCTGGGGGAATATGTATAATTGTCCTAATAGCATCACTGTTGATGTCTATGATTCACTCCCAATAATTTATTAAATCAAACCTGGAATTCAGTCCTTTTGGGACTCTTGTATCTAATTTGAAAATCCAAAATATTTCTCTTTTTGCTAAGAGTTGTTCAAGGTCACCACCACGTTTTGGTAGTACCACTTTCTCTATGGCACACCACTTGAAGGTGTTTAATGAGCTTTTGTGTTTTTCGGCAAAATGTTGCACAAGTGGAGTGGTGGCTTTACCTTGGCTAATCGTGGAAAGGTGTAACCTAATTCTGGTATTTATGTCTCTAGACATGAGTCCCACGTATTGTTTCTTGCACGCTATACATGATATTAAATATATCATATAAGTGGTTCTACAATTAAGACATGAACGTATGTCAAATTTGGTACCCCGTGCAAAAGACTCAAATTCCTTGGTAATTTGTACATATTCGCATGGACGACAATGATGGCTCCCACACTTGTACATACCAACATGTGTGAGCCATGAACTGTTGTTATTGGATGTTTTTTTCAATTGGGTTGGTGCTAAAATAGAGCCTAGGGTTTGCTTTTTTTGTAGGAACATCTGATTCCTGTCTCGACTACCCTCTGCAACTGGTCATCAGCTGCAAGTAGTGAGAAATTCTTCCTCACTATCTTGCAGATCTCTTGGTACTGAGAACTGTATTCTGTTACAAAGTTAACTCACTCCTTTCCAGAGGTCTCCCTTTCTGATCGTCTGCTATATTTAGTATATCTGATCTGGGAATCTTCTCAACTGTTGCCTCTGCTCTGTCCAGATCTCTCTGGGGATTTTTTCTCTTTCTCAGATTTTGTTTCAGATTGATAGCCTTATCCCTATATTCAGAGGGATCTGAGCATTTTCGCTTGAGCCTGATTAACTGGCCCTTAGCTATTGCGAACTTTATCTCCTTTGGGTGACAGCTCTGACCATGTAGTATTGTATTTCCCGTAATGGGTTTGTGATACTTACAGTTTGCAACTTTCTTGCCTGTAATACCTCTCAAAGATAGATCCAAAAAATGTATTTCCACTGGATTTGTTTCATGAGTGAATCTCAAACCCATATCATTGGTATTAAGGTATGTCATGAACTGTTCAACACTTTCACATCCTCTCCCTTCCAGACCAATAACAGGTCATCTATATACCTGTAATACAATTTTATATTGCTTCTGTGAGGATTGCCATCTCCATAGATGCGGCACAGCTCCCACCAGCCTAGATATAATTTAGCGTAGGATGGGGCGAATTTAGCTCCCATGGCTATGCCGCATCTCTGGAGATAGCAATCCCCCTCAAATTGAAAAAAATTATGGGTTAAAAGAAACCTCACCACTCTCAAAATAAAGGTTTGAAAGTTGACGCTGTAATTGGAAAATTGTGTAGAAAACATTGTAGAGCCTCCAATCCCTTATTGTGAGGGATGGAGGAATACAACGCGGCCACATCCACAGTGAGCCATATGTAGTCACATTCCCACTTAAACTGCTCCACAATATTGATAACATGCTTGGTGTCCTTTAAATGGGATGCCAGTTGTGTTACTAGGGGCTGTAGGATGGCATCGGTCCATTGTGACAAATGTTCTAAGAGTGAACCGATGCCACTCACGATTGGCCTTCCTTGTACATTGGTGACATATTTATGTATTTTAGGAAGATGGTGGAAACAGGGGGTCACTGTCTGCTCATCAAGGAACCCCTGTTCCCTAGTATCATCCAAAATGTTCTTGAGTTCCAACTGATAGGCCCGTGTGGGATCTCTGTCTAATTTGAGGTAATCATGCAAATTATGCAGTTGGCAATTGGCCTCGGCCACATAGTCTGCCCTATTCATAACAACCACCGCACCGCCTTTATCCGCGTTGTTGTTGTTCTCAAGGTCACTTAAAGCTTTCCTTTGTTTAAAGGACAGATTATGTGTAGTTTTAGTACCAGATCTAGCCAAATTAGTCAAATCTGTTTCCACTCTTTGTTGGAAAGTTTCCAAAATAATCCCTCTGTTTTGATTGGGATAAAAAAATTGAACTATTTTTGAAACTAGCTACCTTATTGGTAGTATTAGAGGGATTCCTAGACTCACTTTCCAGGGATTGTAAGGATACAACATCACAGAGTTCATGAAAATCATGTAAACCATGATCCCCCTGATTCTGTGATGACAATCCTCCCCTACTGTCTGGAGTCATGTCCCTTATACCAAAATATTTTTTTAAAGTTAAATTTCTGATGAGGCGATTTACATCCAACAAAGTTTGGAACAGATTAAAATTACTCGTAGGTGAAAAAGCTAATCCCAAAGACAGCACCTGTATTTGTTCTTTAGAAAGTGTATAAGAAGAAAGATTCAAAACATTTTGTATCATTTGTACTTTGTTTGTGGACGATTGCCCCTCAGTTGGTACCTCCCTGTCGCCTCCCCTTGTGTCTGTGGGACTCCCCCTGTTTGATCCCGGGTCTCTTGAAAAACCTGAGGGAACACCTGTTCAAGATCAGAGTTCATGGTCCCTTGTACACTCATAACATGCGTGGAACTATGTGCATGCATAGGTTCATAGTGGGTTACTTGTTTTAATTGATAGCTGAGTAGGCTGAGAAACTAGTTGCTGTGTTAATAAAGACTTTTTATACTTTTATACACTTGCTATTGTGTGTATTTTTTTTTCACCTCCTGTGATAAATTATATCGTTGATCCTGGTTCCTGTTGAGGATTGCTGTTTTAAGTCTACTGGGCGACGTTTTGGCTCCAGTTTGCTGAGATTGCACCTGCAGGTGCCCACCATCTTGTAAGTGCAAGCAATTGGTATTATTTTCCCCTTGTCTTGATGATATTGGGCCATGTCGTGTTGCTTTTTCCTTTATCCATAGGCACATATACATTGGAGTGTCAGAGGATTCCTGACTGTCTCTGCGCTTTGGATACAGTGTGCTGAACCACTGAGAAGTGTCAGTCTGCTCTACTAGCACCAGTGGGGTGCTTTATGTTTGTGAGTATTCACATTCTCATATTGCTGCTCATTTTACCTGTACTGGCGATATTAGGCCATGGTGGCGCCTCTGTTTTTTATTCTTTTTTAGATTCCATACTACAGGATAGCCATCCTTTGACAGAGTGCAGCCTCAAACATCTGGGAATTGTCATTACCCTGGACTCATAGACTTTCACATTACCATTATTTGGTTTTGAATTGGTTTTAATATTTTTTCCAATCTATGTTTATATTCTAGCAATATATATATATATTCTCATATATATATATATATAGTTTTTTACTATTATCATTTTCAGCATTGTGGTTACTTACTTATGTCCACATTTTAGATTTTTTAGGGTTTTATTTATAGTTTTATAATTGTTGCTATTATCATATTTCTAGATTTAGGCCTGTTTTTTTCTGTCGAGACATTACAAGCACTACCATATCACCTATTATATTGAAACTGAGGAAGCGCCCCCTAAGGGCGTGGTGTGTCCACTGAGTACACACCACTCTCTCCATACATACTAGAATACCACTGGCTAACACTAGGGGTAGCTGCATCCCTTTTTCATATAGATACACTTTTTATCTTTATATACATATATTAGGGCTAATATGCTTTCCTCCTCAGAAAGAGCAAATCGGAGGGTAAATGTTGAATCTATTGGTTCTACTTCTGAAGTAGCCAGCCCACCTCTGTCTTTACAATCTGCATTTAATAAACTAGAGTCTTTGCTCAAAACTGAACATAGACATTGGTGGGATTTGGATACTCTTAAGAAGTATAAAAATAAGAAGCAAATACCCAGAGCTCTTAGGATGTTTAAAAATTGCTCTTTCAAAAACAATGATGATGTTCTTAAAGAATGGGAGAATGCTTTAAACACTTGTTCTATGACCCTTATGGATATTTTAATCAAACACAGACAAACACTAGTTGATGAAGAAGGACTTGAAATTGACAAATTACAACAAGAAATTGAGGTCCATAAATCATCCCCACAATTTGAACTTTTGAGGAAAGATACTTACGATAAAGCTGATGATTATCAGCAACAAATCATCTTTCACAAAAATAAAAAAATGGAAAGGGATAACGAGGATTATTCCAAAGGTCAGGTATACACTTATAATCGGATGAATAGAACACCTAGACCTGTAAATATTGCGGATCACTCCAACGTAAGTGGACCAAGCACAAATGGAGGGTGGCAAATAGCAGGGGAGAGGAGACGTAATAATTATCCAAAATCACAGACTAATACAAATAAACCTTCAAATGGTAGAAATAATTCATCCTATCATAATAACTTGACACCTAACCCCTTCACACCCCCCGTATATACCAATTATTCTTCTCACTCTTCCTACCATCATCATAATTCTTACAATAGAGAACATATACCTTATAATTCCATAAGTAGGGACTACAGACCTCAATATCATGAGAACAGAGTGACTAATCGCATCAATCATACCAATAATCACAATAGAGACCCCTATTGGGCCTCACCTACTGTCACTAGTGACAGAAGAGGTCACCATTTAGAATCTGGCCCCCGAGATACAGATCAAAGGATACAGCAGAATTTTGTACACCCTAATAGATATCAGTTGCTACAAAATAATGAAGAAGAGACTAATGTTAATAATGCTGTCAACTCTATTCCACATGCACCTTTTTTAGGGGCAAGCCATCAATCACAGGATCAACCGGTGTGGCAAGGACCTGTGGGGCCCCACTCCTCGCAAAGAGTAAAAAGACCACGAGGAAGCGAGGAACTCGAGGTAAATCCCTCACCCGCAAAAAGGAAAAACTAGAGAGACTTCAAAAAGGTATTTTTAATCTCTCATCACATACACTCAGTGATGATGAGATTAGAGTTCTTGGGAGAGGGTTATCTTTTAGTCCCTCTAATCATTTCAATATATATGAAATATTTGTGGATATAAATAGCTATGTGAGGAAATTATCCCTACAGAAATACTTTGCCGATAAGAAAAACAAGATTGATAATCTCAGACCCATTGTTACTAACTCAATGGACTCTCATATATCAGAAGGTTTTGTTACCTATGAACCCCATACTCTTATGGAAGACTTGTTTGATGCCTTCATTCATACGAATTTGAGGCCTAAATCCACCTTTGTCCCACCCAAGAATAATGTCAATCATATTGACATTTATGCTAACTTGGTCTTAGGAGACCTAGAAAAATTAGCCAAAAAACAAAAAAAGCTTAGGTATAAATACAATCTGAATTATAATGAACGTAAGGCCTTATTAGGTCTCACCAATAGATCTGATCTGGTGATCAGACAGGCGGACAAAGGCGGAGGAATTGTTTTACAAAACATACAAGACTATATTCTAGAGGCAAATCGTATATTAAATGATAAGGAGTATTACCAAGTTCTATCTGGTGACCCGACTCCTCGCTATCTTGAACAGTTAAAACAAATCCTACAGAGAGGTCTTGATATTGGTATTATGAACAAATCTGAAAGAGACTTTTGTCTCCCCAAATATCCTTGCACGGCATTTTACTATCATCTGCCCAAAGTCCACAAGGACCCTCTGAAACCCCAGGGCAGACCTATCATCGCTGGCATAGGAAGCCTTACTGATTCCTTATCAGCTTATATTGATCATTATCTGCAGAAATTTGTCATTACCCTTCCTTCCTACATCAAGGACTCCACAGATTTACTAATAAAATTACAGGATTGTGTCCTGGACGAACATTGTTGGTGGGTGTCCTGTGACGTAGGGGCCCTCTATTCAAATATACGTCACGATTTAGGCACTAAAGCAGTTCAGTCGTATCTAGAACAAGATATTTACATGCCAGTCCAACAAATAGATTTTATCATTGAGTTGATAAGTTTTATTCTCGGACACAACTACTTCTTATATCAAAGCAGATATTATCTGCAGATCAAAGGGACGGCCATGGGCATCAGGTTCGCTCCAAGCTTTGCCAATCTTTTTATGGGTAGTTTTGAACAATCTTATATCTATAATACCCAGTTTGCAGCGAACCTGGTGTTCTATGGCCGCTACATAGACGACCTGCTATTTATTTATAGAGGGTCGAGAGATGAGATCAGTGCCTTTCTTGATCACCTAAATTCCAACACTTATGGAATATCCTTTATTCATGATATCCAGCGAGAGGAAATTGATTTTTTAGATCTAACCCTAAGGCGTACTGCTGAAGGGAGAGTTCAATCCAAGACCTATTTCAAAACTGTTGACTGCAACAGCTTTCTTCATTATGAAAGCAATCATTACAAACAATGGAAGACTAATGTCCCATATGGACAGTTTAGAAGGATCAGAAGAAATTGTACATGACTGGAAGACTACGATGCACAAGCTAAGGTCATTGGGGATAGATTCCTTGAGAAAGGATACCCTAAAGACCTAATAGATCGCGAAACCAGTAAGGTTAGGCAGGAAGATAGATCTTGCTATTTCAACACTAAATCAAAAGTTAAGGAACAATTCAAAGATTGCAATCCCCCGTTGTTTATTACCAAATTTAACTCTAATCACCATGCTATTATTAAAATTCTCAATAAACACTGGCCAGTCCTCATGCAAGATCCAACTCTTACCAAAATAGTAGGTAATAAGCCTAAAGTAGTATTTAGGAGAGCACCTACTCTCAAGACTGCTCTAGCTCCCAGTAAGGTGGTTAGGGACAAATACCAAGAGAGAAATAGTCATGGCACCAATTCTGATCTCAACAGAATATCCAAGTGCTATAGGAAACGTTGTGGTATGTGCAGTTATACATCACACAAGGCCACAAGCTTCACATCACACACCACAGGAGAAACCTTTAAAGTTAAAGGTTTTCTAACATGTGAGACATCCTTTGTTGTATACTTATTGAGCTGTTGTTGTGGGGTCCAAAAAAGAGGTGGAGTGAACACTCCTACAACATAAATAAAAAATCCAAATTACATAGTGTATCAAGACATTGTCTTGCCTACCACCACCAACAACAAAAAAACAATGAAAATTATACCCTTAGAGGCTATCTCTAGAGGTTCACCTGATGCTTTCCTGACGCTCAGGAAAAGAGAGACTTTTTGGATCAGGAAATTGAGGACACTTCAACCAGATGGACTCAATGAAAATCTAGATATGGCAGCCTTCTAAATAGAATTACTGAAATATGAGCACTCCAGTTGTTATTTCTATTATGATATTTATGATTTTTTCTCTAGGGTCCTGTAGTTATCTCGTTTTTTAGACCCATTATTTAATTAGGGGTGCATTTATTCTGCAATATCTGATATATACAATGTTTGTATGACTGTCTGTCTCACACAGAATATCATTCATACTCTATCAATCTCAGTAGAAGTGATTACCATTATCATTTCAGATCTTACCCACTTCCATTGACTACAGTCACCTATACAAAGGGTATATATATTTATTTTATTAATTAGTTACACCATATAAACCACCAATATTGTCACTCTTTATATCAACCCCATTATTAATTATTTCTAGTCACACCTCTCACATCACTAATATAGTCACTGCTACACAGTGTCATCATATTTTACATTGGTATTAGTCACACATATATATTATCAACATTCATTTTATTATTATTTTTTATTCATAACACATCACTTTTCACACCACTAATCTAGTCACTGTTACACAGTGCTATTAATATATTCTTCATATTTGCACTAGTCCCTATAAACACACCATTAACTTTTTATATATTATTTAGTTTTCAATACTTAATTATTTAACATGTATATCACTTTTGTATAGGATTTATTTATTTATTTATAAAATATTTTACCAGGAAGGATACATTGAGATTTCTCTCGTTTTCAAGTATGTCCTGGGATCACAAAACATTGCATTGATACAATAGGGTACAATAAAATACAAAAACAATAATAAAAATACACATTATATGCAAACATTTAACATAGAGCAGGTATGAAATATTTAACCATGACAGGAGCATTCTGTTTTGAGATATGTATAGAGGGATCTCTTAAAGGATTTTAGGCTTGGGGAAGTTTTTAAAGTGTGAGGGAGGTCATTCCATAATTGTGGCGCTCTGTAGGAAAAGGAGGATCGAGCTGCTTTTTTTTTGTATTGAGGCAAGCTAAATAATGTGCTGTTATTGGATCGGAGGTTATAGGATGTGGGAATAGCAGGGGAGAGCATTCTGCTCAGGTAGGGTGGGAGCTTCCCAGAAAGGCTCTTAAAGACAAGGCAGGAAAGATGGAGGGTGCGTCTGGATTCCAGCGACAGCCAGTTTAGTTCTTTTAGCATGTCACAATGGTGGGTCCTGTAGTTACATTGTAGCACAAAGCGGCAGAGCGAGTTATATAACGTATTTAGTTTATTAAGGTGAGTTTGCGGAGCAGGTGCATATACTATGTCCCCATAATCCAAGATAGGCATCAGCATTTGCTGTACAATCTTTTCCTTTACTGTAGGGCTGAGACAAGATTTGTTTCTGTACAGGGCACCTAGTTTTGGATAAAGTTTAGAGGCAATTTTTTCTATGTGGAGTCCAAAAGATAGATTGGGGTCTAACAACATACCTAAGTATTTAAAAGAGTGGACTGCGGTCAGCGTGCAATTCGATTTTGTTTTGATGCGAAGATGGGAATTTTGTAATTTATGTATTTTAGGTCCCGTTCCAAAGATCATTGTGACCGTTTTGTCAGTGTTTAGGAAGAGTTTGTTTTTTGAGATCCACTTTTCTACCTCTGTGAACTGGTCTTGGAGCACTGTTTCAAGCTGCAGCAGATCAGATTTGTTTGCATAGATTACCGTGTCGTCTGCGTACATGTGTACAGTTGAGGATTTGCAGACATTAGGCAAATCATTTATAAATAATGTGAATAGTAGGGGGCCGAGAATGGAACCTTGGGGAACACCACACGTGACTGGGAGAGGGAGGGAGTCACTGTTAGAGACAGAGACATATTGTGATCGATCCGATACATATGATTTAAACCAGGTTAACGGGCGATCAGCAATACCAGAGTTTTTTAGTTTGAGAAGTAGTAGGTCATGGTCCACTGTGTCAAAAGCCTTTGCAAAATCAAGGAAAATAGCTCCAGTTAGGTCTCCTTGTTCCATGGCAGTTTGGATGTCGTTGCAAACTTTTAGGAGGGCAGTTGTAGTGGAGTGATTTGGTCTGAAACCTGATTGCTCAGGGGTCAGATAGTTAGAAAGTTGATAATACTCGCATAATTGCGTATGGACGCATTTTTCTAGGATTTTTGACAATACAGGGAGCAGTGATATAGGACGATAGTTAGAAACCAAGGTTAACTCCCCACTTTTATGAATAGGCACTACTCTTGCAGTTTTCCAGAGTTTGGGTATGTATCCAGACACCAAGGATTCGTTAATTAGGGTTGCAACAGGCTTAGCAATTGCCGGCGCACTGAGCTTCAACAGCATTGCTGGGATTTGATCAGGTCCTGACTGGTTTTTCATTTTTAGATTATCGAGGTGTTTCTTAATGACATTGAAGGGTACAGGTCTAAAATTGAACTTTTCTATATAGGGTCTTTGCTGTTTTAGTGGGGCCTGATCCACATTTGTAGCTTCAGGATGTGTGCCATTTATTAGTTTGTCAATCAGGGTGGTGGAGCATCCTACAAAATAATTGTTAACGGCATTTGCTACTTCTAAGGGGAGTTGCAGGTTTTGGTTATCCACATTGACAGTGGAGGGTTGGGAGTGGATTGGTGGATTTTGTAAGTTATTTATGAGTTTCCAAAACTTTCTAGGGTTACATATATTATTGTTCAGATTTTCACAGAAATATTGCGCCTTAGCCAATTTTGTTTGTTTAGTACATATATTTCGCCAATTTCTATATACACAGTGATCATTCATAGAGCCAGTATGCTTGAACTTTGACCACAATGAATCCCGAAATTGGTACATTTGAATGAGGTCAGCTGTGATCCAATTCAAGTGTGCTCCTTTTACTCTCACCTTACGCAGCGGTGCATGTAAATTCCAAACTTGTAGAAGTTCAGACTGAAATAATTCAACTGCAGAGTCTAGATCTGGGATTAGGTTTAATCTGTGCCAGGGGAGGTTCTTGATGTCATTTAGAAATGATTGAAGATTAAATTTTTTGAAGGACCTGGTGATTTTAACCTTGGGAGAGGATTTAGTTGCCTTTATTTTGCGCACGCAGTACACTAAGCAGTGGTCACTGAAATTGTTAGGGAGAACACCTGCCTCCTGGATTCGGTTGGGAGAAGTGGAGAGAATCCAGTCGAGCAGGGTATGATTATGGCTTTTGATGTTTATGCGAGTTGGGGAGGAGATTAATTGCGTTAGCTGCAAAGATTTAAACAGCGAGCGACAACTGTTATTTTTTGGATTCAGCCAATCGATGTTAAAATCTCCAAAAACCAAAATTTCACTTTTTGGGTTTTGAGTTATGGATTCACTAAGGAGCTGTGCTATGTCCGAAATGGAATGCACAGGGGAGCTTGGTGGGCGGTAGATTCCTGCAACAATGATTGATTTACTGCACGGGATCTCAATTTTGCCAGAAAGGAAATCAAAGGTGGCAGGAGAGCTAGATTTTTGTATGGGGGTGAACTTTGTGGAGTTGTCAACATAAATTACAATGCCGCCTCCTCTCTTTGCTCTGTCAATTCTATGGCATGAATACCCAGGTATTGCAATGGCAGAGTCAGGTATTTTTGCAGTTAGCCATGATTCAGAGATAACAATGATTTTTGGCTTGTATTGTAAACACCAAGCTTGCAGTGCATTGATTTTTGGAAATAAGCTGCGTATATTACAGTGCACAAAGGAGAGGCCTTTTTTAGCTGGAAGGCTAGGAATGGAATTTGCTGGGGGACCAGGGTTAGACTCTACATCATTTGCAAGGGCAAGTAGCATAAGGAATAGGAATTTGGACATAGTTTTTGTTTGGCTATATAGTGAATGGCATACTTTATAATTTTGTGTGGTGGGGGTAGGAGGGCTATTTTTTATAACTCTCCACCAGCACTCAGCAGATAAGTTACAGCAACAGAGCAGGCCATGGTGTATGATAATTTGTTTTCCAGTTTGAGGTGGGTGATTATGGCGGTAATGAAGTGAACAAAATTGGAGTGAGAAAATAGTTGTCACGAATATCAGTATGGTCATATTTTTATACATGTTAGTGCTATGAGATGTGTAGGTGAAAATAAATCAAGAATAGTACAATATAAAAAATAAATATATATATGTATACATACACACACATACACATATATATTCACACACTATTGGTGTGGGATATATAGCTATTTGTAGGGAGAGAGGGTATGTATTCTAAAGGGTTAAGTGAATGGAAGGATGAGCTGATTAGTGTTTGCAGCTGTCAGTTTGGGAGAATGAAAGGTGTGTGGGAGACTATCTATAAATTGGGGAATGAACCTGGGGTGGGTGGGGTCAGGGGTAGGGTATCACCATGTATCTATTCTAGCACTACTAAATCATATGGAACAGTGATTACCATTTGTAATTTAATATACATGTTCTCTATGTAAACACTGATAGTTACTGGCAGCACAGGTCTAATCCCCTGGATGAGATATAAATTATTTAATAAAACAGAATATAGATAAGCACTTTAATGTTTTTCTTAATTGGAGAAAGAGGATTCACTAACAAAAAATTATTGTTTAGTTACTGTCGGCTAGATTTGGAGTTTTGTCGGTAATGACCCGAAAAACTAACGCCCGCTTTTTTCTGGCCGCACCATAAAAATAACTCTGGTATTGAGAGTCCACATAAAGGCTGCGTTAGGATCCAAAAAAGGAGCGTAGAGCATTTTTAACGCAGCTTCAACTCTCAATACCAGAGTTGCTTACGGACGCGGCCAGCCTCAAAAACGTGCTCGTGCACGATTCCCCCATAGGAAACAATGGGGCTGTTTGAGCTGAAAAAAAACCTAACACCTGCAAAAAAGCCGCGTTCAGCTCTTAACGCAGCCCCATTGTTTGCTATGGGGAAACACTTCCTACGTCTGCACCTAACACTCTAACATGTACCCCGAGTCTAAACACCCCTAACCTTACACTTATTAACCCCTAATCTGCCGCCCCCGCTATCGCTGACACCTGCATTTTATTTTTAACCCCTAATCTTCCGCTCCGTAAACCGCCGCTACTTACGTTATCCTTATGTACCCCTAATCTGCTGCCCCTAACACCGCCGTCCCCTGTATTATATTTATTAACCCCTAATCTGCCCCCCACAACGTCGCCTCCACCTGCCTACACTTATTAACCCCTAATCTGCCGACCGGAGCTCACCGCTATTCTAATAAATGTATTAACCCCTAAAGCTAAGTCTAACCCTAACACTAACACCCCCCTAAGTTAAATATAATTTACATCTAACGAAATTAATTAACTCTTATTAAATAAATTATTCCTATTTAAAGATAAATACTTACCTGTAAAATAAATCCTAATATAGCTACAATATAAATTATAATTATATTATAGCTATTTTAGGATTAATATTTATTTTACAGGTAACTTTGTATTTATTTTAACCAGGTACAATAGCTATTAAATAGTTAAGAACTATTTAATAGCTAAAATAGTTAAAATAATTACAAAATTACCTGTAAAATAAATACTAACCTGTTACAATTAAACCTAACACTACACTATCAATAAATTAATTAAACTACCTACAATTACCTACAATTAACCTAACACTACACTATCAATAAATTAATTAAATACAATTCCTACAAATAAATACAATTAAATAAACTAGCTAAAGTACAAAAAATAAAAAAGAACTAAGTTACAAAAAATAAAAAAATATTTACAAACATAAGAAAAATATTACAACAATTTTAAACTAATTACACCTACTCTAAGCCCCCTAATAAAACAACAAAGCCCCCTAAAATAAAAAATGCCCTACCCTATTCTAAATGACTAAAGTTAAAAGCTCTTTTACCTTACCAGCCCTGAACAGGGCCCTTTGCGGGGCATGCCCCAAGAAGTTCAGCTCTTTTGCCTGTAAAAAAAAAACATACAATACCCCCCCCCCAACATTACAACCCACCACCCACATACCCCTAATCTAACCCAAACCCCCCTTAAATAAACCTAACACTAAGCCCCTGAAGATCTTCCTACCTTGTCTTCACCTCACCGGGTATCACAGATCGGTCCTGGCTCCGATATCTTCATCCAACCCAAGCGGGGGCTAGACATCCACTGAAGAAGTCCAGAAGAGGGTCCAAAGTCTTCATCCTATCCGGGAAGAAGAGGCGATCCAGACCGGCAACCATCTTGATCCAAGCGGCATCTTCTATCTTCATCCGATGACGACCGGCTCCATCCTGAAGACCTCCACCGCGGACCCATCTTCTTCCGGCGACGTCCAACTGAAGAATGACGGTTCCTTTAAGGGATGTCATCCAAGATGGCGTCCCTCGAATTCCGATTGGCCGATAGGATTCTATCAGCCAATCGGAATTAAGGTAGGAATATTCTGATTGGCTGATGGAATCAGCCAATCAGAATTAAGTTCAATCCGATTGGCTGATCCAATCAGCCAATCAGATTGAGCTTGCATTCTATTGGCTGATCGGAACAGCCAATAGAATGCGAGCTCAATCTGATTGGCTGATTGGATCAGCCAATCGGATTGAACTTGATTCTGATTGGCTGATTCCATCAGCCAATCAGAATATTCCTACCTTAATTCCGATTGGCTGATAGAATCCTATCAGCCAATCGGAATTCGAGGGACGCCATCTTGGATGAAGTCCCTTAAAGGAACCGTCATTCTTCAGTTGGACGTCGCCGGAAGAAGATGGGTCCGCGGTGGAGGTCTTCAGGATGGAGCCGGTCGTCATCGGATGAAGATAGAAGATGCCGCTTGGATCAAGATGGTTGCCGGTCCGGATCGCCTCTTCTTCCCGGATAGGATGAAGACTTTGGACCCTCTTCTGGACTTCTTCAGTGGATGTCTAGCCCCCGCTTGGGTTGGATGAAGATATCGGAGCCAGGACCGATCGGTGATACCCGGTGAGGTGAAGACAAGGTAGGAAGATCTTCAGGGGCTTAGTGTTAGGTTTATTTAAGGGGGGTTTGGGTTAGATTAGGGGTATGTGGGTGGTGGGTTGTAATGTTGGGGGGGGGGTATTGTATGTTTTTTTTTTACAGGCAAAAGAGCTGAACTTCTTGGGGCATGCCCCACAAAGGGCCCTGTTCAGGGCTGGTAAGGTAAAAGAGCTTTTAACTTTAGTCATTTAGAATAGGGTAGGGCATTTTTTATTTTGGGGGGCTTTGTTGTTTTATTAGGGGGCTTAGAGTAGGTGTAATTAGTTTAAAATTGTTGTAATATTTTTCTTATGTTTGTAAATATTTTTTTATTTTTTGTAACTTAGTTCTTTTTTATTTTTTGTACTTTAGCTAGTTTATTTAATTGTATTTATTTGTAGGAATTGTATTTAATTAATTTATTGATAGTGTAGTGTTAGGTTAATTGTAGGTAATTGTAGGTAGTTTATTTAATTAATTTATTGATAGTGTAGTGTTAGGTTTAATTGTAACTTAGGTTAGTATTTATTTTACAGGTAATTTTGTAATTATTTTAACTATTTTAGCTATTAAATAGTTCTTAACTATTTAATAGCTATTGTACCTGGTTAAAATAAATACAAAGTTACCTGTAAAATAAATATTAATCCTAAAATAGCTATAATATAATTATAATTTATATTGTAGCTATATTAGGATTTATTTTACAGGTAAGTATTTATCTTTAAATAGGAATAATTTATTTAATAAGAGTTAATTAATTTCGTTAGATGTAAATTATATTTAACTTAGGGGGGTGTTAGTGTTAGGGTTAGACTTAGCTTTAGGGGTTAATACATTTATTAGAGTAGCGGTGAGCTCCAGTCGGCAGATTAGGGGTTAATAATTGAAGTTAGGTGTCGGCGATGTTAGGGAGGGCAGATTAGGGGTTAATACTATTTATTATAGGGTTAGTGATGCGGATTAGGGGTTAATAACTTTATTATAGTAGCGCTCAGGTCCGCTCGGCAGATTAGGGGTTAATAAGTGTAGGCAGGTGGAGGCGACGTTGTGGGGGGCAGATTAGGGGTTAATAAATATAATATAGGGGTCAGCGGTGTTAGGGGCAGCAGATTAGGGGTACATAAGGATAACGTAGGTGGCGGCGCTTTGCGGTCGGCAGATTAGGGGTTAATAAGTGTAGGCAGATGGAGGCGATGTTGAGGGGGGCAGATTAGGGGTTAATAAATATAATACAGGGGTCGGCGGTGTTAGGGGGAGCAGATTAGGGGTACATAAGGATAACGTAGGTGGCGGTCGGCAGATTAGGGGTTAAAAAAATTTATTCGAGTGTCGGCGATGTGGGGGGACCTCGGTTTAGGGGTACATAGGTAGTTTATGGGTGTTAGTGTACTTAAGAGTACAGTAGTTAAGAGCTTTAGAAACCGGCGTTAGCCCAGAAAGCTCTTAACTACTGACTTTTTTCCTGCGGCTGGAGTTTTGTCGTTAGATGTCTAACGCTCACTTCAGAAACGACTCTAAATACCTGAGTTATAAAAATCCCATTGAAAAGATAGGATACGCAATTTACGTAAGGGGATCTGCGGTATGGAAAAGTCGCAGCTGAAAAGTGAGCGTTAGACCCTATTTTGAGTGACTCCAAATACCGGCGGTAGCCTAAAACCAGCGTTAGGAGCCTCTAACGCTGGTTTTCACGGCTAACGCCAAACTCCAAATCTAGGTCTGTGTCTCTTAATAACTTGTTAAAATAGATTCACCAAATAGTGAATTAACAATGCACATCATATATTTTCCAATATGTTATACCTGTTTATTATTTACATAAAATATCATGCCTTTACAACTAAAAAACATTTTATAAATCCTGCATTTCTGCCCTTACCCTTAGCAATTGCAACTGTCTGTTCAATTCTGGATTTATAAAAAACATTTTATAAATCCTGCACTTCTGCCCTCACCCTTAGCAATTGCAACTGTCTGTTCAATTCTGAGGTTCATTAATATGCACAATCTCAGTGTTTGACTGGCATCTATGTGGACCAATCACCTAACACTTCACATCAAAACACTTGATACACCCATACAATGAATCAAGTGTGACGGGCAGCAAAAGCTGCATTCAAGACATCTGTTCACAAAACAGTTATGGCTCTATTATTTTTATGTTTAAGGAGTTACAGCTCTACTTTTGAAGTAATAGTACCAATACAAATATCAAATTAAACAGTTATGGAAAGTCTGCTCAAGACAATCATACGTTACCCTAATAAACCGTAAGTCAGCACTAATGTGTAATCTAACATTTGAGATCAATCAGCTAGTCTCAATAAGTGGCAACATTAATATTACGAGTATCAGACTTGCAGCATACTGAGAAACTAAGGAGATTTAAATTGAGAGAATGTATAGGCAGTTATTTTAGATGCACTTTGGGGGCGCGATCCGATATCGATCGCAGTTTGCGGCGCAAGCGAGGAGACCGGCGTCGCCCGCAGTTTCAGCTCGCAACTCGAGCCATCCCATATAAGTCGCCGTCAGATGCTAACGTGCCGTAAGTCTCACAAACCAGCGATGTGCAGAAATCTGCGCAAGTACAAATTTCTGGCGTCGCCAGTGACTTGCGGCACGTTAGAAACTGCCGGCGCCCATAAAACCTGACTAAAGTCTAAAACACCCGCACTGTCTAACACGCCTCCCTAACATAGCCCGCACTGTCTAACACGCCTCCCTAACATAGCCCGCACTGTCTAACCCTCTATCCGCTATCCCCCCTCACTATCCTAACAATAAAAAAGCTATTAACCCCTAAACCGCCGCTCCTTTACCCCGCCGCAACCTAATAAAGTTATTAACCCCTAAACCGCCGCTCCCGTACCCCGCCGCCAGCTATATTATATCTATAACCCCCTAAAGTGAGCCCTTAACACCGCCGCCATCTATATTAAAATTATTAACCCCTAATGTAAGCCCCTTACACTGCCGCCATCTCTATTAAAATGATTAACCCCTAATTTAATCTACCTACCCTGCCGCCAGCTATATTATCTATATTAACCCTAAGTATATTATAGTTAATATAGGTATTACATTATATATATTAACTATATTAACCCTAATTATATTAGGGTTAATATAGTTACTATAGTATTTATATTAACTATATTAACTCTATCTAACCCTAACTAAATTTATATTAAATTAATCTAATTCATTTATAAACTAAAATATTCCTATTTAAATCTAAATACTTACCTATAAAATAAACCATAAGATAGCTACAATATAATTAATAATTACATTGTAGCTATGTTAGGGTTAATATTTATTTTACAGGTAAATAGTTAATTATTTTAACTAGGAATAATAGATATTAAATAGTTATTAACTATTTAATATCTACCTAGTTAAAATAATTACCCAATTACCTGTAAAATAAATCCTAACCTAAGTTACAAATACACCTACACTATCAATAAATTTAATAAACTACAAACATCTATCTAAAAATACAATTAAATTAACTAAACTAAATTACAAAAAAAAACAAACACTAAATTACAAAAAATAAAAAAAAGATTACAAGATTTTTAAGCTAATTACACCTATTCTAAGCCCCCTAATAAAATAATAAACCCCCAAAATAAAAAAAATTCCCTGCCCTATTCTAAATTAAACAAATTTCAAAGCTCTTTACCTTACCAGCCCTTAAAAGGGCCTTTTGTGGGGCATGCCCCAAAGAATTCAGCTCTTTTGCATTCAACAAATACAATCCCCCCCCCCCATTACAACCCACCACCCACATACCCCTATTCTAAACCCACCCAAACCCCCCTTAAAAAAGCCTAACACTACCCCCCTGAAGATCTCCCTACCTTGTCTTCACCACACCGGGCCGAACTCCTGATCCGATCCGGGGCGATGTCGTCCTCCAAGCGGCAAAGAAGAATTCTTCCTCCGGCGACGTCATCCTCCAAGCGGCAGCAAAGTCTTCATTCTTCCGGCGGCATCTTCAATCTTCTTTCTTCGCTCCGCCGCCGCGGAGCATCCATCCCGGCCGACTGCTGAACTTGGAATGAGGTACCTTTAAATGACGTCATCCAAGATGGCGTCCGCCGAATTCCGATTGGCTGATAGGATTCTATCAGCCAATCGGAATTAAGTTAAAAAAATCTGATTGGCTGATTGAATCAGCCAATCAGATTCAAGTTCAATCCGATTGGCTGATCCAATCAGCCAATCAGATTGAGCTCGCATTCTATTGGCTGATCGGAACAGCCAATAGAATGCGAGCTCAATCTGATTGGCTGATTGGATCAGCCAATCGGATTGAACTTGAATCTGATTGGCTGATTCAATCAGCCAATCAGATTTTTTTAACTTAATTCCGATTGGCTGATAGAATCCTATCAGCCAATCGGAATTCGGCGGACGCCATCTTGGATGACGTCATTTAAAGGTACCTCATTCCAAGTTCAGCAGTCGGCCGGGATGGATGCTCCGCGGTGGCGGAGCGAAGAAAGAAGATTGAAGATGCCGCCGGAATAATGAAGACTTTGCTGCCGCTTGGAGGAAGACGTCGCCGGAGGAAGAATTCTTCTTTGCCGCTTGGAGGATGACATCGCCGGAGGAAGAATTCTTCTTTGCCGCTTGGAGGACGACATCGCCCGGATCGGATCAGGAGTTCGGCCCGGTGTGGTGAAGACAAGGTAGGGAGATCTTCAGGGGGGTAGTGTTAGGCTTTTTTAAGGGGGGTTTGGGTGGGTTTAGAATAGGGGTATGTGGGTGGTGGGTTGTAATGGGGGGGGGGATTGTATTTGTTGAATGCAAAAGAGCTGAATTCTTTGGGGCATGCCCCACAAAAGGCCCTTTTAAGGGCTGGTAAGGTAAAGAGCTTTGAAATTTGTTTAATTTAGAATATGGCAGGGAATTTTTTTATTTTGGGGGTTTATTATTTTATTAGGGGGCTTAGAATAGGTGTAATTAGCTTAAAAATCTTGTAATTTTTTTTTATTTTTTGTAATTTAGTGTTTGTTTTTTTTTGTAATTTAGTTTAGTTAATTTAATTGTATTTTTAGATAGATGTTTGTAGTTTATTAAATTTATTGATAGTGTAGGTGTATTTGTAACTTAGGTTAGGATTTATTTTACAGGTAATTGGGTAATTATTTTAACTAGGTAGATATTAAATAGTTAATAACTATTTAATATCTATTATACCTAGTTAAAATAATTAACTATTTACCTGTAAAATAAATATTAACCCTAACATAGCTACAATGTAATTATTAATTATATTGTAGCTATCTTAGGGTTTATTTTATAGGTAAGTATTTAGATTTAAATAGGTATATTTTAGTTTATAAATTAATTAGATTAATTTAATATAAATTTAGTTAGGGTTAGATAGAGTTAATATAGTTAATATAAATACTATAGTAACTATATTAACCCTAATATAATTAGGGTTAATATAGTTAATATATATAATGTAATAACTATATTAACTATAATATACTTAGGGTTAATATAGATAATATAGCTGGCGGCGGGGTAGGTAGATTAAATTAGGGGTTAATCATTTTAATAGAGATGGCGGCGGTGTAAGGGGCTTACATTAGGGGTTAATAATATTAATATAGCTGGCGGCGGTATAGGGGGATTAGATTAGGGGTTAATAATTTTTATATAGCTGGCGGCGGGGTAGGTAGATTAAATTAGGGGTTAATAATTTTTATATAGGTGGCGGCGGTGTAAGGGGTCAGATTACGGGATAGATAAGGTAGATGGCGGCGGTTTTAGGGGCTCACAGTAGGGGGTTAGTTTATGTAGATGGCGGCGGGGTCCGGGAGCGGCGTTTTAGGGGGTAATAACTTTATTAGGGATTTCGGGGGGGGGGGGATCGCGGTTGACAGGGAGATAGACATTGCGCATGCGTTAGGTGTTAGGTTTATTTTAG
The DNA here is from genome assembly GCF_027579735.1 of Bombina bombina. Lineage (NCBI taxonomy): Eukaryota > Metazoa > Chordata > Amphibia > Anura > Bombinatoridae > Bombina > Bombina bombina. The sequence continues at coordinate 369,035,251 of NC_069500.1, forward strand.
CAGATCGCGGTTGACAGGGAGATAGACATTGCGCATGCGTTAGGTGTTAGGTTTATTTTAGCAGATCGCGGTTGACAGGGAGATAGACATTGCGCATGCGTTAGGTGTTAGGTTTATTTTAGCAGCCAGTTTAGGAAGTTACGGGGCTCCAATAGTCAGTGTAAGGCTTCTTACAGCTGCTTTTTGTGGCGAGGTGAAAATGGAGTAAGTTTTCTCCATTTTCGCCACGTAAGTCCTTACGCTGCATATTGGATACCAAACTGCGCGGGTTTGGTATACCTGCCTATGGCCCAAAAAACTGCGGGCGACGGCAGAAATATACGCGCGTAACTTCTAGCTTACGCCGTATATAGGATACCAAATCCGCGCAATTATTGGCGTCGCCGGCTTTTGCGGGCGACGATTTTTATCGGATCGACCCCCGGGTTTATGTATATAGATAAAAGCAATGGTTCTATGATTTATATTAATTTTTAATATGTCCTATTGAGATAGACTTTGGACAAAAATTTTATGTTTAATGTAGTTTTTTAGTTATTTTGTATTATATGTTTTTATACATCTATTTATACATTGTATTTGTAAGGAGGTTCAACATGTTTAAATATCATCTTACCTACATGTGTTTACAAAGGTTACCTTAACAACCACACAAAGGTGATTGTAGTTAGGTGTGGTTTTTTTGCCAATTGTGTTTCTGCTAATTGATTATCCAATCACAATAGCCCATTTGTTTTTAGATTTCTGTTAAATAGCAAGTGTTTTACAATGTTTGTTATAGTCTGATGAAACAGCCCTGAGTAGGCTGAGAAACTAGTTGCTGTGTTAATAAAGACTTTTTATACTTTTATACACTTGCTATTGTGTGTATTTTTTTTTTTTCACCTCCTGTGATAAATTATATCGTTGATCCTGGTTCCTGTTGAGGATTGCTGTTTTAAGTCTACTGGGTGACGTTTTGGCTCCAGTTTGCTGAGATTGCACCTGCAGGTGCCCACCATCTTGTAAGTGCAAGCAATTGGTATTATTAGGTGGCCATGCAACGAAGTTGCAGGACAACCTATTGTTATTGTCAGGATTATTATTATTATTTTTTTTTTTTTTATTATTATTATTATTATTATTATTCCGCCACTTTTTTCTATTGCCCATAACTTTTGAACTGCTAAAGCAAAGCTCTTGAAATCAGGTATGCTGGTACAGCCTATTGCTCTGCTACATCTCATGCAATATTGAACTCATAGGTCATAAGGTTACGCAGCCATATTGCTTTGTGCGACAAATTTCGAGAAACGCTTAATAATCTTTATCTCTGGAACTGCTAATGTTACAACTTTGAAACTGGCTGTGCTCATTGCTGCTATGAACTAGATTTGACATTGCTCAACAGAAGTGCCTTGGTCACATGATGTAGCAGCCATCTTGCATTTTGCGAAAATCTTTAAACATCTTCTTCTCTTAAACCGCTTAGTGCAATAAAGCGCAATTTTGCACATATACTCCTTGCAAGGTCCTATACCAAGTTTGTTAAAATTGCGATTTTTCCATAATCAACATGGCTGCTGTGAGACATTAACCTTTTTATCGCCATTTAATTGCGTAATTTTGCACTTTATACATTAGTTTTACAATATTTAACAATATTACAGTGTAATAGACACATGATTACACATAGTCATAACCCTTAAAGACAATATTGTAGTTAAAATTCGCATTGCGCAGTCGCCTTCGTGAAATAAAACATTTGCAAATTTTAATGAAACTTAGGCAAATTGTAGAGGTCTATACTGAGCATTAGTATGTGCAATGTGAAAGCCATACATTGCATAGCTTGGCAGCCATTTTGTTTCGTATGCGCCATTTTTAAAAACTATAAAAATCTTCTTCTCTGAAACCGCTTATAGGGCAGACTTGAAATTTTGTTTATAGAGTTATCTTATGACTAACATTCATATTTGTTCAAGAGAAGTTGATACGTCATGTGGTTTGGCAGCCATTTTGAATTGTTCAAAATTGCTTAACGATATATTTAAATTAATAATAAAACAAAAACTGTTTTACAAAAATGCTTTATTTTTGCCATGTTTACTGACATCTATAGTGAGCACTATTGTGCATAATATGGAGGCTGTATATCTTACGATCGGGCAGCCATCTTGGTTTACGCGAAAATTTCGAAAGTCTATTTTCTCTGCAACCGCTTATGTAAGAATGGTGTGATTTGCTGTACTGTCTTATATTGTAACCTAGATTCACAATTGCTCATTAGGAGAGAATCAGTCACATGATGCGGCAGCAATATCGGTTTTATGTTTATCGTAATTATTTGTAATTCAATACTGCCTCTTTTGAGTCAATTGCTCACAAAACACAAATTACTTATGCTAAACTCTTGAAATCAGGTATGCTGGTACAGCCTATTGCAATGCTACATCTCATGCAATATTGAACTCATAGGTCATAAGGTTACGCAGCCATATTGTTTTTTGCGACAAATTTCGAGAAAAGCTTAAAAATCTTCAGCTCTGGAACGGCTTATGTTACAACTTTGAAACATGCTGTGCTCAGTGTTGCTATGACCTAGATTTGTCATTGTTCAACAGAAGTGCCTTGGTCACATGATGTAGCAGCCATCTTGCATTTTGCGAAAATCTTTAAACATCTTCTTCTCTTAAACCGTTTAGTGCAATAAAGCGCAATTTTGCACATATGCTCCTTGTAAGAACCTGTACCAAGTTTGTTAAAATTGCGATTTTTCCATAATCAACATGGCTGCTGTGAGACATTAACCTTTTTATCGCCATTTAATTGCGTAATTTTGCACTTTATACATTAGTTTTACAATATTTAACAATATTACAGTGTAATACACACATGATTACACATAGTCATAACCCTTAAAGACAATATTGCAGTTAAAATTTGCATTGCGCAGTCGCCTTCGTGGAATAAAACATTTGCAAATTTTTATGAAACTTGTGCAAATTGTAGAGGTCTATGGTGAGCATTAGTGTGTGTAATATGAAAGCCATACATTACACAGTGTGGCCGCCATTTTGTTTCGTATGAGCTGTTTTTAAAAACTACAAAAATCTTCTTCTCCGAAACCGCTTATGGCACAGACTTGAAATTTTGTTTACAGAGTTAGCTTATGACTAACATTCAGATTTGTTCAAGAGAAGTTGATACGTCATGTGGTTTGGCAGCCATTTTGAATTGTTCAAAAACGTTTAACGATATTTTTAAATTAATAATAAAACAAATACCGTTTTACAAAAATGCTTTATTTTTGCCAGTATTATTGACATATATAGTGAGAATTATTGTGCATAATATGGAGGCTGTATATCATGTGATCAGGCAGCCATTTTGTTTTATGCGAAAATTTCACAAATCTATTTTCTCTGCTACTGCTTATCTTAGAACTGTGAAACTAGCTGTATAACCTTATATTGTGAACTAGAGTCACATTTGTTCATGTTGAAGTAATTGGTCACAGGCTATGGCAGCCATATTGGTTTACGCAAAAATTTCGAAAATGTGATTTCTTTGCAACTGCTTATGTTAAAGCTGTGAAATTTGCTGTGTAGCTATATATTGTGACTTTGCAGCTTGTATGCTTTGCAAAGGTGATGCGCATGGCCACCCCTATCGCTGCTTGCAGCTATATTTTTCCCCTTGTCTTGATGATATTGGGCCATGTCGTGTTGCTTTTTCCTTTATCCATAGGCACATATACATTGGAGTGTCAGAGGATTCCTGACTGTCTCTGCGCTTTGGATACAGTGTGCTGAACCACTGAGAAGTGGCAGTCTGCTCTACTAGCACCAGTGGGGTGCTTTATGTTTGTGAGTATTCACATTCTCATATTGCTGCTCATTTTACCTGTACTGGCGATATTAGGCCATGGTGGCGCCTCTGTTTTTCATTCTTTTTTTGTTTTAATTGATTGTTATCTTTGTGTCTGACTGCTGGACCACCTGATGACCCTGTTCTAGGGCCTGCATGTGCCACAAGGGCAGCTGGCATATCAATAGGGATAGGAGGAACATTAGTACTGGAGGTTGCCGCAGCTGCAGGGCACTCTGTTATTCCTTCATCAGAGGAATACTCAGAATCACTTCCAGAGAATGTGACATTCTTCTGTTGTTTGTTGCCTCTGCGTCAGGGGTTACCATTTCTTTTATTTGGAAACTGTGTATGTCTGAATTCTCCCCTTTTCTTTCTGTTCCATATATATACAGTGTCTGTTTGGTAGTCTGATCTATCTCGCAGGAATTTAGAATGTTTGCTCTCCATTACAACACTTTTACCTCTGGCCACAATACCTCTTAATATAGAATCAAATTTACCAAACTGTGGATCGCCAATGCGTTTATCCATTTCAGTTTGTAAATCTGCGATTTCATTTTTTATTTCAATCAGTTGTCTAGATTTAAACTCTTTCAACATTTTCATCAATTTCATGGAACAATCAGTTAAAGTTAAATTCCAGTCCTTAATAAACTCTTTTTCATTCAAATCTACATCAAATGTTGGAAATTTGAAGAGTCTCAGTCCCCTGGGGATCATCCGCTATTCAAGGTATTTGTCAAATGTCCAGATGTCTCACTGAACTTTACTTCTTTCAAGAGTAGTGACTCCATAATTTCACTCTGCTAAGATGTGGCGATTTCCATTGTATGTTTCTCATTTTAACTGATGAATAAAAGTCTAGTTTTACTTTTTTGGCGTGGACCGCTGTCTTTTCTGATGATATATATATATATATATATATATATATATATATATATATATCAGGTGGCCCTCGGTTTACAACTTTTCAATTTAAGCCGTTTCAGAATAACAACCTTTTTTTTTTAAGTCATGTGACTGCTATTGAAAAGCATTGAGAAGCAGTGCTTTGATTAAAATAGCCAGTAGGTGGAGCTGTCCGCTTGTGTTGCAGCAAAGATATGCAAGCCAAGCAAGCTGAAATTAATTTGTGTAACTAGACCTGAGCTATCGAGCAGTTTTCAAAGGAACAAGATCGTCCTGTCTATAAATCAGTCAAGATTGAAATGCATAGAAAGAATTGTTTGCAGAAAAATGCAAGTAAAGTCTGTGTTGTGTGATTATTTTATTAGGTTTACAATGCTGTTTAGCAAATGTTTTTGTTCATTTAACTTAGTTTAATTATATATTCTGTGTTGTGTGATTATTTTATTAGGTTTATAATGCTGTTTAGCAAATGTTTTTGTTAATTTAACTTAGTTTAATTATATATTCTGTGTTGTGTGATTATTTTATTAGGTTTATAATGCTGTTTAGCATTTAAAGTCTTTTTTTCAAAGCTTTAAAAATGTGTTACTTATGACAATTTTGAGAGGGGCCTGGAACCTATCTCCCTCACTTCCCATTGACTTACATTATTAACTGGGTTTCAATTTACAACCATTCCTTCTGGAACCTAACCCCGGTGTAAACTGAGGGCTACCTATATATATTTTGGCGGTTTGTCCTGGCACTATACCGCTCCCAGCAGCCCTACAAAAACTCTCTCTCACTGGACGCACCACATAGTGGCTTTACTACCGGAGGAACAACTTCCTAATACCAGCTTGCTTGTGACTCACAGCATTCTAAGGCGCTAGTGATTGCTGAAAGAGGTAAACTCGGCCCCTGCTTTTAAGAAGAAGGGTGAGTGAGTGTTTTGTTTGACTTATATTTGGACTTCCAACATTAATTATTGACTATCTTGCTACATGCATACATTGTGGGATTAGTCTATATAAACATAGAAGTTCTTGGTGTTGACAAAAAATAGGGGCAACAGGTGTTATTGGAACATTTATATTTTTTTATATACACATACTATACCTGTTTAGCCTCTGAAGAGAACCAGCACCTTGATTTAAAGGAAGTTACCAAATATATCATTTATTCCCTCAAGCTTGCATACGATATATATATACAAGTTAACTTCAGGAATACTGTTCAGCTTTTTTCATTTATATATATATATATATATATATATATATATATATATATATACACAGATGGCCCTCGGTTTACGCCGGTTCAATTTGCGCCGTTTCAGAATAACCTTTTTTTCAGTCATGTGACTGCTATTGAAAAGCTTTGCCAGTAGGTGGAGCCAGTAGGTGGAGCTGTCCGCTTGTTTTGCAGCAAAGTTATGCAACTTAACAGACTGGAATTGATCTGTGTACACAGAGCAGACATTAGCTATCGAGCAACAAGATTTAGCAGCCACTTCCCTATTATCTTCATGTCCAGCTGCTTGAGGTGAGGGTGCCTAACTGCCTATTAATCACTGCAGATTGAAGATGCATAGAATAGGTGCAGACCCAATATTGTCTAACATGCTAACAATGCAGAGAACTGATTGCAGAAAAATGCAAGTAAAAAATGTTTTTGTTCATTAAACTTAGTTTGATGATGATGCAGTCTGTTGTGTGATTATTTAATTAGGTGCTGTTAGCAAATGTTTTTGTTCATTAAACTTAGTTTGATGATGATAAAATCTATATTATTAGGTTTATAATGTTGTTTAGCATTTAAAGTCTTAGTTTCAAAGATTTAAAAATAATATATTAGGTGTTACTTATGACAATTTTGAGAGGGGCCTGAAACCTATCTCCCTCACTTCCCATTGACTGGGTTTAAATTTAAATTGGTTTTGATTTACAACCATTCCTCCTGGAACCTAACCCCTGCATAAACTGAGGGCTACCTGTATGTATGTATGTGTGTGTGTGTGTGTGTGTGTGTATGTATGTATATATATATATATATATATATATAAATAAAAGCATATACATATATATTTAGAGGAAATGGTTGTAAAGGCACTTTCAGTGACGATTATTTTCCCCACACCTGTCAAATTTAACCCCTAAAAACTGCTTTGTGCAGGTATTTTTTATTAAAAAAATGCAACTTTTAAAAAAAAAAAAATACACTACACTGTATTTTGGGGAAATTGGGGCACATTTTGAAAATTAACCAGAGATCTGATGCAAGCTCGCGGTAGCAATAAATAGCCACTTGTAATGTCTGGTTATTTATTGCGCACCCGTAAATGGGCGAATTTGCCACTACCTCTGCATTACCCCACTGAAATGTTACAGGCAACAAAGACAAGGGCCACATATACTATAGTGGAAGTGTGGCACATTCAAACCAATCACCTTTATCTGTTTTTTCAAACCAATCACCTTAATCTCAGTTTTATATAAGACAGACCTATTTTTCAAATCTGACTACTAATTTGTTTATTATAGTCAGATGATCACTGTGGTGTGGGACAATTCTTAAAATTCACCAGCATGGAGCGCAATCACCATGTTATTTTACTGAGAACTATATTGTACAATAAATGTCTCTCCTTCTAAAGTATATAAGTGAACTTCCCTTAACAAAATACACAGATCCCAAAGTAAAAATTGCCTTTAAAAGAATACCTGAGGGGCTGCGTAGTACTGACAAGGCATCTTATAGAATCTCGCCAGACTGGAGTGATTAGGGAATCTGGCCTTGAAAGTGCAGAAATAAAATAAAAAAGACTGAAATGCTTAGAAACCTTTAAAATCTGGATAATATTTTATGTACTATTGTCAGGTAGTTATTGTGGTAAGTCATCACCTGGCTAATAATATATGGGTTATTTGGCTTAGGGGCCTTTAAAGGGACACTGAACCCAAATTTTCTCTTTCATGGTTCAGATAGAGCATGCAATTTTAAGCAACTTTCTAATTTACTCCTATTATCAATTTTTCTTCATTCTCTTGCTATCTTTATTTGAAAAGCAAGAATGTAAGTTTAGAAGCCGGCCCATTTTTGGTTCACAACCTGGGTTGTCATTGCTGAATGGACAGCACCAATAAACACGTGCTGTCCAGGGTACTGAACCAAAAATTGTCTGGCTCCTTAGCTTAGATGCCTTCTTTTTATAATAAAGATAGTAAGACAACAAAGAAAAATTGATCATAGGAGTAAATTAGAAAGTTGCTTAAAGGGACACTGAACGCAAATTTTTTCTTTCATGATTCAGATAGAGCATGCAATTTTAAGCAACTTTCTAATTTACTCCTATTATCAATTTCTCTTTGTTCACTTGCTATCTTTATTTGAAAAAGAAGGCATCTAAGCTTCTTTTTTGGTTCAGGACTCTGGACAGCACTTTTTTATTGGTGGATGAATTTATCCACCAATCAGCAAGAATAACCCAGGTTATTCACTAAAAATGGGCCGGCATCTAAACTTACATTCTTGCATTTCAAATAAAGATACCAAGAGAATTAAGAAAATTTGATAATAGGAGTAAATTAGAAAGTTGCTTAAAATTGCATGCTCTATCTGAATCATGAAAGAAAAAATTTGGGTTTAGTGTCCCTTTTAATATTTTTTGCTGTAGCATTCTAACATGTCATGATATAACAGTAAATATATTCATAATTTACTGCATCTGGTGAACAGACAATAAATAGGCTAGCATTTATCATTAGACATTCTTCGACCAAGCAAACCTGTCTGCCCGGGTTCGTGGAATTCGGGCAGCATATTGCAGCAATATGCTGCCTGTATGTAACATTGCGCAAGCATTTTCTTGTGCAATGCTGCCCCCTGCTCGCGCTAGCTCAATGGGGTGCGAGTAGAGGGTTGTCAATCACCCCAGGGCGAAAGTACCCAGGGTGATTTAATCCGCCATTACATAGCGGGTGTACTGGTTAGGTCAGCCCCCAGGGCTGCATATGCAGTTTCATAAATGGGGGCCATAATGTGTAGATATATGTGTGTGTTTATGTGTGTGTGTGGGGGGGGGGGGGGGGGTTCTCTTGTGAAAAATAAGTTATAACAGTGTTTGAATGCAAGTAAGAACCAAAAGCTCAACACAGTCTGGTGTTAAATGGATCAACACTAAATAGGTTAAATTACCTTACATTGAAATGGAAAAAATAGTAAAATGTCCCTTTAAAGAAAGATAAGAGGTAAAACAGAGTCAGGATGGATATGAAAAAAAGTTTAGATGAGTTAGAGAGGAAAAAAAAAGATAACATTATACAGAAAAGATGCTACATTTTTTAATTGAGGAAATTAAAGGCTCACACATGCACAGAAATTATTCATAGGAGCTGGAAAGTGTAATATAATACATCTGTAATGAGAGAGGTCAGGATGCAAACTCGATGGAGTTAGACAAATAGAAATAGCAATCTGATCCTGGCCAGTAATCAGCAATATAATTGACATACTAATTATCAGTGCACTAATGATTCTGTGAGAGGGAAAGTGAGGACACAGGGAAGAATTTAAAGAACTAAAGGCAGAGATTATCTGTACAGTCACACAAGTGCCTCCAGGGATGGAGGGTGGTCTTATGAACAACATGTGAGGGCTATATGGAGACATGTCAGAAATGTTTAACATGGTGAGCAACCTTTTAACTTAAAGGGACAGTCAAGTCCAAAAAAAAAACTTTAAATTTTCAGATAGGGCATGTCATTTTAAACAACTATCCAATTTACTTTTATCACCAATTTTATTTTGCTTTGAACTCTTTTTTTTTTTTTTAACCAACTTTATTGATTGTCCGAAATAGTCAACATACAATGCCAATAATTTCGAGATGCAGCTCAATAAATATAACAGATTTTACACGCTGGTTATTTTTCACAAACAGTAGTACCAAATTTATGGATATATAAACATAAAAAGAAGAAAAGAAAGAAGAAGAAAAAAAATAAAAAAATACAGCCTCCTCTCCTGGGAGCGCTTTCTAGACCATATACACAAAATCAAAGGGAGATATAAGGCCTCATTCAGCCACTGTTGGGTAAGCACCCCTTCAATAATAAATAGCCTAAATGGTACCAAATATTGAAAGGGCATTATTAATTGAATCTGAATTGCCATTGGCCAAGCTTGTATTCATTTTAACCACTTAGTCTGTCTATATAAAGTTTATTATTTTGCCTCTTGACCGTCATCTGTAATCTCATAGTCTGCGAACTCAGATATAGTAGGGGGATGAGGTGACTTCAGTTTTCTAAATATTAAATTTCATGCTGCCATGATCAACATATTGACCATATGTTGGTAACCTGGGCAAGAATAGTCCATATACAAAAAAAATGATTTGAGCTCAATCCTGATTTGGAGGACTTTGTTCAACCAGTAACTTACTTTTCCCCAGAATTACGCAATTTTTGGACATGACCATAGGCAATGTAAGATATCTGCTTTTTCTGCCTTACATTTAAAGCATCTACATTTTTGATCAGCTTGCGCCCATTTATTTATTCTATCGGGGGTGAAATAATAATTTAGCAATTTTAAATGTGATTCCTTCCAGCTAATAGTTGTTGTTGCCGATTCAGCCAGACTTATATTTTTGATAATGTCACGATCCTGTATATTCGAGAAATGTTTCTGTAAGTTCTCCTTTAACATAATTATGTGTTTGTGGCCCAGCTTTGTATATAGTGCTCTATACCAATATGAAATTGATCTTGAGCCAGCAGCATAAACTCTAAGACTTAACTCTACTTCCTGTAAATCCCAGATATAATCTCAAGTAGGACACATTTGTAGAAGATAACTTCTCGACTGTAAGTATGCATAAACATTTTTTGGGGGGGGCAAATGTTATTTATTGGAAAGTTCTTCATAAGTTTGTATAACGTTTGTATCCTTATTTATCAACTGAGAGAAATAAGTTATTCCCCGATTTTGCCATTCCCTAAATACTGCATTATTATTATTATCATTTATTTGTATAGCGCTGCCAAATTCCGTAGCGCTGGGTACAATGAAGGGGTATACAATGACAAAGGTTTGTGATAAAATACAAAACATAACAAAACTAAACAAATCTAGTACAGGAGGAAGAAGGCCCTGTTCCCGGAGAACTCACAGTCTATAGGTTAAGGGTGCAGAGACATAAGGTAGGGGTAGCTTGTTACATCGGTTGTATTTGCAGCAGTGAGTCAGGCAGTTCATGTACATGTATTAGTTTGGTTCGGATGAGGGATGGAGGAGAGATGGTAAGCCTCTCTGAATAGGTAAGTTTTCAAGGAGCGTCTGAAACTATACAAGTTTGGAGACAGTCTTATGGAGCGGGGTAGAGAGTTCCAGAGGACAGGAGCAGCACGTGCAAAGTCTTGGAGGTGGAAGTGGGACATAGAGATAACAGGAGTGTAGAGACGTAGGTCAGAGGTTGATCGAAGAGGACGGGATGGGGAATATTTCACGATCAGAGAGGAAATATAGTTGGGAGTTAGACTGTTGAGTGCTTTGTAAGTTAGGGTTAATACTTTAAATTGTATTCTGGAGTGTATGGGGAGCCAGTGTAGAGACTGGCAGAGCGGAGCAGCTGATGTAGATCGGCGACTTAGGTGGATGAGTCTAGCAGAAGCATTCATAATAAATTGGAGGGAGGAGAGGCAGTGTTTTGGAAGGCCATTTAGGAGTAGATTGCAATAATCAATGCGTGACAAAATGAGGGAATGAATAAGTATTTTTGTAGCTTTTTGAGTAAGGAAGGGACGAATTCTGGAAATATTGCGTAGGTGTGAACGGCAGGATTTGGTAAGCTCTTGTATATGTGGGTTGAATGTGAGTTCTGAGTCTAGTGTGACCCCAAGACAGCGGACCTGTGGTCAGGTGTTGAGAATAGAGTCTCCAACCGTCAGAGAAATGTCAGGTGTTGGATGTCTCGAAGTGGGGGTGATAAGAAGCAGCTCAGTTTTACACAGATTGAGTTGGAGGTAGTGTGAAGACATCCAAGAGGAAATTGCAGAGAGGCAGTCAGAAATCTGGTTGAGTAAAGAGGGAGAGATATCGGGAGAGGAAAAATAGATTTGGGTATCATCAGCATACAAGTGGTACTGGAATCCAAAGGAGGCTAAGAGGGGTACTTATCAACGCGTCTACTTTACCTGCCTTCGCCGGTCCAATACGCCTGCCTAAGCTCGCCTACCATCGCCGCCGCAGATCTGAATACGTTCGCCTAAGTTATCAAAAAAGCTGTCAAAAAGCCGCGCACCAAGTACGGGGAGATGAGCAGCGGACTGTGAGAGTTATCACGCATCCGATCTCGCTGCTCTTTGGCTTTTTTGACAGCTTTATTGACAAGCTGTCACTAAGCAGCCACACTAACTACACTGTTCTACCCCCTATACCGGCGCCCCCCGCAACTCAATAAAGTTATTAACCCTAAACCGCCGCTCCTCGACCCTGCCGCAACTCTTATAAATGTATTAACCCCTAAACCGCCGCTCCCGGACACCGCCACCACCTACATTATACCTAGTAACCCCTATCCTGCCCCCCTATACCGCCGCCACCTATAATTAAGTTATTAACCCCTATCCTGCCGATCCTGGACCCCGCCGCAACTAAATAAATAGTTTAACCCCTAAACCGCCGCTCCCGGACCCCGCCGCAACCTATCTTAAACTTATTAACCCCTAATCTGCCCCCCCTACACCGTCGCCACCTATAATAAAGTTATTAACCCCTATCCTGCCCCCCCTACACCGCCGCCACTGTAATACATTTATTAACCCCTAAACCTAAGTATAACCCTAACCCTAACACCCCCCTAACTTAAATATTAATTAAATACATCTAAATAATATTTCTCTTATTAACTAAGTTAATCCTATTTAAAACTAAATACTTACCTTTAAAATAAACCCTAATATAGCTACAATATAAATAATAATTATATTGTAGCTCTCTTAGGATTTATTTTTATTTTACAGGCAACTTTCAATTTATTTTAACTAGGTACAATAGCTATTAAATAGTTATTAACTATTTAATAGCTACCTAGTTAAAATAAAGAGAAATTAACCTGTAAAATAAAAACTAACCTAAGTTACAATTACTCCTTCTGACATCACAGATTTCGCTGATACTTGTGACTATTTATCATTGCATGACCTTCTTCATGAATCTTGTGTGTCTGATACTCCCCACAACATGATAGGTACACATGGAGGTTTTAAACCCCGTTCAGTTTTCTACCCTACTAGGGAACGGGGACCCTTCCTAGAAGCTTTCCACCACAGAATAGAACAAGACCTCATTGATCTGAGTAAAAACCACAAACATGTCTTTCCTAATTTAAATACATCACAGCAACAGGCCCTCACACATTTGCAGAGTAGAAAGTATATTATCATAAAGAACTCTGATAAAGGGGGAAGTATAGTCATTATGAATAAGTGTGACTATGTAGCAGAGGCAAGAAGACAGCTCTATGATGTAAATGTATACGACAAACTGAGGGGTAACCCGATTGTGACTTATCAGAATCAATTATGGGATTTGTTGGATGATGTCTTGCATATGGGTATAATCGATCAAGATACCAGAGACTTTTTATTTGTGGCCAGACCGGTCATCTCAATCTTCCACCACCTCCCCAAGGTACACAAATCCTTGGAGGAGGTGCGTGGAAGACCTATTGTCTCAGGAATAGGCTCATTATTTGAAAAATTGTCCGGGTGGGTTGAGTCTCTACTGCAGCCATTTGTACATATGTTGCCCTCTTTTGTTAGGGATACAAAACATCTCCTAAAGACATTGGAGGAAGTTCAATGGGATGCAAACTGCTCGTGGCTAACAATAGATGTTGTCGGATTGTATTCTGCTATCCCGCATTCTTGTGGTCTAGTTGCCATTGAAAATGTTTTGAACTTGTATAGTAATTATGATGATGGATTAAAGAGTTATCTATTAAGGGTTATTGAGTTTTTGCTCAGTCATAATTTTTTTGAATTTGGGGGTGAGTTCTTTCTGCAGAGACGTGGGACCGCTATGGGGGCAAAATTTGCCCCAGCGTACGCCAACCTCTTTATGGGTTGGTGGGAGCGGTCCCACGTCTATGCAGAGAGAAATCCCTACAGGAAGTACATAAAAGTGTATAAAAGATACATAGATGATTTGCTGTTGATCTGGACGGGTACACAAGCTGAAGCACAAGAATTTGTGAGCTTCTTGAATGACAATAGAGTTAATTTGGAATTTACTTTTGAATACCATGGCTCTCAAATTCCCTATCTTGATATTATCCTTATGGGAGATGTGGCTAGTGATCAAATTGATACAACTCTGTATCGCAAATCAATTGCATCTAATGCATTCTTGCATGCCCGTAGCAACCACCCCTCACATACGGGATTTGGTATTGCTAAAGGGCAGTTTATCCATATTAAACGGAACTGCTCGAGGGATCTTGACTTTGAAAATGAGAGCATTATCCTAAAAAACCAACTAAGAGAAAGAGGGTACAAAAACAAGGTAATTAACAGAGCTTACCTTGAAGTAAGCAGGATGCCCAGAAGTGACTTGATACATGGAAGTTGCCATGGACAAGTTACTAATAAGTTTGATAAGGATAAACCTACTTTTGTTACCACATTTAGTCCTCAGTTTGGGGCTATCTGTGAAATAGTAAATAAACATCTTCCCATACTGTCGGCAGAAGACAGTTTGAGGAACTATACCTCAGAAGGATGTAAATTTGTTGCCAAAAGGGGTTGCACCTTAGGGAATATACTCTCACCGAGTATGTTAAAGATGGATAAAACATCTACAAGTAGTTGGCTTCAAGTAAAAGGTCATAACAAATGTCACTATAGCAAGTGCATAGCATGTAGCTACGCAAAGACTACACGTACCTTTCAGTCCAAAATGACTCAGAAAGTGTATAATATTCTTGATCTGACCAACTGTAGAACCACACATATTGTGTATCTTGTAGAATGCTCTTTATGTGACAAGCAATACGTTGGGTGCTCGACTAGAGAAGCACGGACACGTATACGTGAGCACCTAAGAAATATTGAACTATCAATTGAATGCTCAGGCTTGACACAACATTTTATACAGGTGCACAATCAAGATATGAGCAGTTTAAAATGGCAGATCATTGTATATATTAGACCCTCTTTTAGGGGGGATGACAGAGCACAGAGAGTTTTGCTTAGAGAAGCTTACTGGATTTTCCAGTTAAAAACTCGCAGACCAGGAGGTCTGAATATAGATCACAATGTCATTAACTTCTGGCAAAGAAGATGATTTGAATATTTAATCTAAAGACATTATGTTCCTTACATTTAGCTTAGGGTCAATTCATTGATTATAGCTAGGAGACATATATATATAAACAATACAGCACCATAGAGTAGTTTGGTTGTGAATTATAAAGTTGTGCACACATACTTGCATATTGGTGGTACTTATATGGTGGACTTTAAAATATTTAGGTAAAATAATATGTAGGTATAATTAACAGGGTTAACAGTTGAGTATATATTTGAATATTTAGGAAGGAAGGGTTGGATTTATTTTGAATTAGTAGCATTTCATATAATGCTTTTCAAAAACACCCCCAAATATCCAGAGTGTAATTGTAAGGATTCCAACGTGACCCTAATATAGCTTTATTCCAAGTATAGAATTAATACAGTTATGCTTAGGGATAAGATACCGCTTTTTACGTAACCACTGTATTTTATACAAATTTATAATCTTTTGTTTACCTTTCCTTTCTGTAAATATGCAGTATTGGTATTTGTGTCATAAGGGTATTTGCCTCTCAATGTACCATGGTGTGGTCCCTTTAAATATGTTCATGATCACAGCAGGACTGGGATTTTTTATCAGCTTAGGGCTATTTAAGCCCTGAATGGTTGAGAGTGACTATGTCTATGAGTAAGGCTAGTTGGAAGCCGAAACGCGTGAGACAACATTACTAGTCCTGCTGTGACTTTTTTGTTTTACATTTGTTTTAAGCCTGTTCCTTTTCCTGCAATAAAAGAGACTTTCTTTCTAAAAACGCCTTGAGGTTTGCCGGATCTTTTGTTTCTATAAGTTACAATTACACCTAACACTACACTATACTTTAATAAATTATTCCGATTTAAAACTAAATACTTACCTGTAAAATAAACCCTAAGATAGCTACAATATAATTAATAATTACATTGTAGCTATTGTAGGATTTATATTTATTTTACAGGTAACTTTGTATTTATTTTAGCTAGTTAGAATAGTTATTAAATAGTTATTAACTATTTAATAACTACCTAGCTAAAAGAAATACAAAATTACCTGTAAAATAAATCCTAACCTAAGTTACAATTAAACCTAACACTACACTATCATTAAATTAATTAAATTAATTACCTACAAATAATTACAATTAAATACAATTCAATAAACTAACTAAAGAACAAAAAATAAAAAAAGCTAAGTTACAAAAAATAAAAAAAAAAGTTACAAACATTTAACAAATATTACAACAATTTTAAGCTACTTACACCTAATCTAAGCCCCCTAATAAAATAACAAAGCCCCCTAAAATAAAAAAATGCCCTACCCTATTCTAAATTAAAAAGTTACCGGCTCTTTTACCTTACCAGCCCTTAAAAGGGCCTTTTGCGGGGCATGCCCCAAAGAAAACAGCTCTTTTGCCTGTAAAATAAAAATACAACCCCCCCCAACATTAAAACCCACCACCCACATACCCCTAATCTAACCCAAACCCCCCTTAAATAAACCTAACACTACCCCCCTGAAGTTCATCCTACCTTGAGTCGTCTTCAGCCAGCCGACCACCAATGGAACCGAAGAGGAGATCCAGAGCGGCAGAAGTCATCATCCAAGGGGCGCTTAAGAAATCTTCCATCCGATGAAGTCATCATCCAGGCGGCGCTGAAGAGATCTTCCAACCAGGCGATGTCATCTTCCAAGTGGCATCTTCAATCTTCTTTCTTCCGGATCCATCTTCATCCCGCCGACGCGGAACATCTTTCTTCCCCGACGGCCGACGACTGAATGAAGGTTCCTTTAAGGGACGTCATCCAAGATGGCGTCCCTTCAATTCCGATTGGCTGATAGGATTCTATCAGCCAATCGGAATTAAGGTAGGAAAAATCTGATTGGCTGATTGAATCAGCCAATCAGATTGAAGTTCAATCCGATTGGCTGATCCAATCAGCCAATAGGATTGAGCTGGCATTCTATTGGCTGTTCCAATTGTAATTAATTGTATTTAGTTTAGTTAAT
The DNA here is from genome assembly GCF_027579735.1 of Bombina bombina. NCBI lineage: Eukaryota > Metazoa > Chordata > Amphibia > Anura > Bombinatoridae > Bombina > Bombina bombina. The sequence continues at coordinate 369,052,333 of NC_069500.1, forward strand.
TTATTTAATTATAGAGTAGTGTTAGGTGTTAGTGTAACTTAGGTTAGGTTTTATTTTACAGGTAAATTTGTATTTATTTTAACTAGGTAGTTATTAAATAGTTAATAACTATTTAATAACTATTCTACCTAGTTAAAATAAATACAAAGTTGCCTGTAAAATAAAAATAAACCCTAAGATAGCTACAATGTAACTATTAGTTATATTGTAGCTAGCTTGGGTTTTATTTTACAGGTAAATATTTAGTTTTAAATAGGAATAATTTAGATTTATTGTTATTCGGGGGATTAGGGTTAGACTTAGGTTTAGGGGTTAATACATTTAATATAGTGTCAGCGACGTTAGGGGCGGCAGATTAGGGGTTAATAAATGTAGGTAGGTGGCGGCGATGTTAGGGACGGCAGATTAGGGGTTACTAATATTTAACTAGTGTTTGCGAGGCGTGAGTGCGGCGGTTTAGGGGTTAATATATTTATTATAGTGGCGGCGATATCCGGTTCGGCAGATTAGGGGTTAAAATATTTATTTTATTGCTTGCGATGTGTGGGTCCTCGGTTAAGGGGTTAATAGGTAGTTTATGGGTGTTAGTGTACTTTTTAGCACTTTAGTTAAGAGTTTTATGCTACGGCGTTGTAGTGTAAAACTCTTAATGCCGGCGCTATGCAAGTCCCATTGAAAATATAGGATACGCAATTGATGTAAGTGGATTTGCGGTATTTCCGAGTCTGGCCAAAAAAGTGAGCGGTGAGCCTGTCATTTTAAGACTCGTAATACCAGCGGGCGTTAAAAAGCAGCGTTGGGACTTCTCAACGCTGCTTTTTAACCCTAAAGCAAGACTCGTTATCTAGCCATAAGTTATGCTGTATAACTTGTTTTGCTAATGAGTATGGAGGTAATTATTTCCAGACAAGATGGAAACCCTAATACTCTATGTGACATGAAGCTTGTATTGTTACCAAGTTAAATAGAGTTGCCATTTTATTTGCAAATTCAGTATTTTTGAAAGTCAATGCAGGTAATGGGGAATAAATATGGAAATAATAACCCTACTATAGTAAAACTAAGTGAGTGGGGAACTAACTTAAAATATAATAATTTAATTTCACTCTAACAGCTTAAGTTCCAACATGTATTTATGTAAATGTATGTAAATTAACATGACCTGTCAGCAGAGAAAGAAAATTATCAATATAGTTTACTATTCAGGGGTTAAAAGTCCAGAGGAAGAAAAAGTTACCAGTCCACTAGTAATTAGTCAATGCTAAAGATAGGGGAATGTCACATTTTTTACTTGTCTGCTGCAATTTCTTACTCGTCCAGAAATAGTGGACTAGTAGAAATTTTAAGTCCTGTGTATGAGTAAAGCCTAAACTAAAATATACTAGACCTTTATGTTATTTCTCCCTTTTTGACTGTTGTTATACTTAATTTTATTTGATTTAATAAAGCCATATTTTTTATTTCACCATAGCTCATGAGTGTTTAGCCCTTAAGAAAAATCAATTTGAGAAATGAGACTGTTTACAGGGCAATAATGTTCCAGCAAAAAGTGCAATGATTTTATTATGAAAATGTTATTTAACATTAGCAACAACAACAAAAAATGTAAATTGTAAACTTTAAAAACAGACTGATATGCTACAGGGCTTTTTGGGAGGTTAGAAATAACATGTTTTTTTTATCATACCTCAAGTATAAGTGTTAAAGCAGAATGTTGCTACTGTGCAATTTTACTTTAATGAGTCACTGGGCATTAATGACTCAGTAACCAAAATCCATGAGCCAGCAATAACTAATTGCCTGTGAGCAACGCTTTACAGTGACTCAGTAGTGTAGTAGTTAGCATTAGACAGAAGACAGCTATAACGTTAATGCTGCTAACAGATCAGTCCCCTGCTGCCTTTCATGCCTGAGACCACCCTCATAAAACTTTCCTTAGAAAGTGTTACACAGAGGGGAACATTGTTGAAAGTCTTATTAATAAATCTAATTATTGACATTATCACAGACACGGAACATTTGATGCAGATACACAGGAGCTTTACTCACCCTGTCTGCACATTTGTGCTATAAAGCAGCAGGAGCTATTGGATGTTTTTAATTAAATGGTTGTGGAATTTCTTCATTTTCTGTCATAATTGTCAAAGCCCATATGGTAAAAAAAAACCAAAACATTCAAAAGAGTTTTCTTTTTGATGGCAAAGACGTGAGGTAAAGGTATAAAAATACTCAGATTTTTTTTAGTAGTTTAAGATCTGCCTTTAATAAACTCAAAGTTTGGTGTCTTTGCTTACCCAATCACAGACCAATCATAGACCAATCACTGCTATTTATGTAGAAAAAGGTTTAGCCTTATTTATTTATACACTTATTTATAATCACATTTTAAGTAAACTTTGGAATATACTTTTATTATTTATTTTGTCCGCTTTTGCTGTAATTTAACTCTAAAAATTGTGGGTATCCCAAGTCCCTAGAGTTTCTATAAAGTAATAAAATAAATATTTTCATTTAATGGATGTAAAGCTTGTGAACATCATGTGACACTCTTGTCTGCATATTTAAATAGACCTAAAATTAGGTGCCAAATTAAAAAAGGAACTAAAGGTATATTATATTTAAGCATAAACTATAAACTTTTACCATTTTCCTTTCTCCTTTACATGAATCAAAATGCAGCAGTTCATTGAATGCTTTCCTCTATTCCACAATGCTTCAGCTCACGTCACTAATCCATGGAGGCTTTGGCCCCATGTATCAAAAGGCGTGCGGACTCCTTCGCCACATACAGTATGGGCAGTGGATCTGTTCGTCCGCTGGCCCGAATGCAGCATTACACACTCCGCTGAGTGTGTAATGCCCACCCCTTCCCTCGTGCAACTGTCAATCACTGAGAGCAAAAGTGCTAGCTCTCTGTAATTTCTCTTCACAACCTCTGAGATGATATCTGCTTCTTACATTGTGGGAAGCAAGCTTGCATGTGCGAACCTGCGCTGTAAGGGCATCCAGAGCAGCCGCCGCTGCTTCGTACATGGATCCCTTTGTCTAAGCCAATCTATAGCAGATACAGGAATACTTAATGTTATTATGAGGGTAACTGTACTTTAAAATGTATTTTTAATGTTTTTGCACAACTTTTTATTGAAGCATAACAGTTAACCAGAGTTCTGATTTCAAACGCATTTAATTCAACTTGTAATATGCTTGCTACTTCTGATGTGCGCAAACAGCTGCGATAAACCCAATATTGCTTACGCATAACTGGTAGCACGTCACTCATAATCTGGCCCTTAGATAGTAAATTATATACGTATATTTAATTGTCTATTTTGTTTGCATATTTTGTCCAATAGGTTTTACTGGTGATTTTTTTTTCTTTTAAAATAGCTACAAGTAGCACAAACAATGCAGTGATCTGACTCCTCCCTCTTTGCACCACAATAGTAGTAAATGTACTCCTTTTGTGTGCCAGTAACACATACAGAAGAGTTCATTTATCACAGATGCTGACAGTAATGAATACAGAGAAGTAGCTTTCCTTTCTTGGCTGACAGGAACACACACATCCTTAGCTGTAACTAAAACCTGCAGAGTAGTGATTTTACATCCTTTAACTGCCAGTAGCACACACACACACACACACACACACACACACACAAAGCTGTAATCTAACCTACTTGCCAGTAACACACCTAGAATAATATGTTCTATTTATTCTTAACCTCTTAGATACGTCGCTGGTCTTTCTATGGGGATTGTGTTATTACTAGTGCGGTCTCGCCACCCGCGGCGAGACAGCGATATTTCCAGTGACCAGAAGGGAGGAGGGAGGGTATAATAGCACGGTGCCACATTATAATAAACAAGAAAACACATAACGACTGGCGTTGTGGTCGTTAAGCGGTTAAATAAATGTATATCTGCTGATTTTTTGGTAAAATATATAGCTATATCTATGCAATGAATGCAAATCAGGAAGGAGCAGCAGCAGCATAGATTGACAGATTCTCTCAGCCTCTCAGTGGAAGCTTGCCACAAAAGCCCCTCAGTAAGTGCCTTTCCTATGGGTGTAGTTTGAGGCTTGGAGTGCTTTCTTGAATTCCTCTGCTAAATCAGCCCAGGGCTTACTGCACAGACCTGTAAGCAAATACTGAGTGCATTCCACAGAAGCCAACTTTCACCCCCCAAAACTTGTGTAACCCCACCAGCCAATGGGAGGCTAGAAGACCGTCAGAGCCTGGACATCCCCTATGTTATCAGATAGGGTGACGTCATAAATCACTTAAAGGGATAAAAGGAGCATGTGCTAAAATGCCCTGTCTGAGAGAACTTTGCAAATGCAAGATTTTTTTTGTTTATTATGGTTTTATTTTCTTATTATTATCCACCCCCTCCTAAAAAAAGAAATAAATAAAAAATAAAAATAGCAACTAATAGCTAACTGTGCCACCACAATGGCATTTTACTTTATTTATACTTTCCTTTCCCCAAAAATCTAATTTGGCCTTGCCCCTACTGCCCCTATGGAGGAGCCTCCACTGACTGGCACATCTATTTAACAATAAGAACATATTCCCCTATGTGAAGAGCATTGGAATGTGAAATATGTACAGTAAATACCTTGTTAAAAACATTATTAAATATTAATATTGATTAAAAATGCATTTTTTATGTGTTCAGGTATTTGACTGCAAAGGGCTCCAATGCACACACACACACACACACACACACACACACACACACACACACACACATATATATATATATATATATATATATATATATATATATATATATGTGTGTGTGTGTGTGTAAAGTTTTTGGATAAGCTGCTCAACCTCACTGTGACCACAGCCAATTTCCTCAACAATCTCTTGGACAGTGATGCTCCCTTCTGTGCAAATCAATTGGTCCACCCTGTTTTGGTTTTCATCTGTGACTGCTGTTGATGACCTTCCACTACACTGGTGAAACCAGTGTGGGAGACATAACAGCTAGTAGAAGGCCATCAACAGCAGTCACATATGAAAACCAAAACAGGGTGGACGTATTGATTCACACTGACCAGCGCATCACTGTCCAAACGATTGTTACTGTTGAGAAGATTATCCAAAAACTGAAATACTCTAAAGTGTGTGTCATATGGGTTTCTCATCAATTAACAGCTTATTTGAAAGAGAAGATACTACACATGTGTTCAGAACTGTTGGCAGCATTTTAAGCCCACAAGGAATCTTTTTTGGTAATTTGTGAACTGGCGATGAGACCTGGGCATACCTTTATGACCTAGAAACCAAGAATCATTTGAAGGAGTGGCAGCACTTAGCTACCCAAGACCAAAGAAATGTAAAAGCCAGCGTTCAGCACGCAAGGGTATGGTGAATGTTTTCTTGGATGACAAGGGGGTGATTTTGCTTGAGCTTTGCTTGGGCTGACAATGAACAGCGACCGTTACATTGCATCACTTTGGAAACTTAGAGAAGCCATCCGTAAGAAAAGACCACAGAAACAGCTGAATGAAATCCAGTTACACCATGATAATGCACAACCTGTCAGTATATGGCCGGGTTATAATGCAATATATTTAATAATTATTCTTTAAAACAAACCCCCAATAAAATGCATATACGAAACAATTAAAATCAATATTTTATTCCTAAATTCTTTATATTAGTTAAAGTTATAAACACATTGAATTATATTTATAGAACCAGATATGAATCAAACTATACAAGCTTAAACTGTTACAATATTCTATACAAAGATCATAAAAATATACCTTTACAACTTACCTTATTCACAATGAACACATTAAAATACCACAATAAAGTACCAGAATCTTCTGTTATTAACCAATAAACATAGTTCAATATGGATTATCAACTTACTATGATTAATTTATAACTACCAGGGATTTAATCACAATAACCAGTTTATGTACAGTTCTGAAAGAGTTCACTGTAATGACTGACTTATAAATCTGGAGTGTAAAACCTTGTCTAGTAAATACATTATTTAGCAATAATGACTAGTTAAACTACACAGGACTATGAATATGAGTTTAAAATACAAAGTATGCTCTTTAAATTTACTAGCTGTAATCTAACTATAGCCTTAGATTTAAATATTATATATACTTAACAGTTTCTAATACTTTACCCAAAAGCAGAGAATATACTTAGCACCAAAGCCTATGTATTTTTCTCTCCAAAAGTTAATGCTTCTTTGAGTCTGTCTGTATCCTCTAGCAGTGAGGTGTATGGACCTTTATTCCAAAAATAAAGAATCCCTCCTCCTTTTCTTTAATCACTCCCACAGAATTTTGATAGACCCTCTGAGCTTGTCTTTCCATTGGCCCTAACAGAGCTTGTCTCTGATTCGTTCTGGGATCTGAACATCTCATAGGCTATTTGGTTTGGCATATGTTTCAAACAGTCAATTTGTTTGGCTGTCATACCAGTTTTAATCCCCTAGGGGGCAGCAGACAAAGACAAACAGTTTTATTCAAATATTGCTGCAGTTAACTATATCATGTAATATGTATATTTAGTATATTCACTGTTATCTGATGATATTAATAAACTATGTGATCAGCATATATATCCCATTTAATATTATTGAAAATGTACAATTTGAGATCACACACTAGTATTATCAATTCTATGTTAAAATAGAAAATATTTATATAGACTTCCTATACATTCTACTTATAATATTTTGAGAGATGTATTTAAAGTTATATAAATATTTAGTGTATAACCATATGATATGACTTAGGTCACCCCTTGCAGGCAATCCTGTATCAACATCTATTAGCCCCATCTAGAAGATAAAAAAAACCATGTTGTATATTTCAAAAATGGGATTATTACAATTGTTATTTAATCTATTACAAACCTGAATTGCATTTCCCATATCCGTATATAGGTATTTATACAAATCTGGATATCAATTAAATCTTTGAGAATTATACAGTTTATATAGATGAATTTCTAACTTCTCTTTTTTAAAATCAAGATTTAAATTTTTGATATGCTTTCAGCACTCATAGGGTTAAACATGTCTCGCTGTTTTTTCCCTGCTATTTCTTAATTGAAACGCCAGCTCGTCTGGGAGATGTATATTGGGGCTTAGGATGGGACAATTTATCACCTATATGTTAAGGGCTATTTCCTCTGAGTACGCTTGTACATTTCATTATTCTTATAAACGGACCGTCTGTTCCTTCCAGGGGTTCCTGTGATCTAAGTAATGAATCTTGGGAAGGAAACCCATTTATGGGCATATATCCGAGGGCTCCATATGTTAACATTTACTTTGAAGTGGCCCACTGGCCTTATTTATACAATGATCTAAATCCTTTATTATCTCCTGTGTAATTTTGCATATTGAGTGGGGGAGGATTGAACTTTGAGGTGTTGTCAGCCAGGAGTCTAATGTCTCATGGTCTCAGAATTGCAATACACAGAATGTGTCCAGTAATAAAATAAGCATTTTCAAATGTAATATTTGATAGATTGTATACTTATTTTATCATATATGTATTATACATGTATTATCTACTGATATTCACAGATACACTGACAAACCTCACACTTCTTTAACAACATTGCAGGTTATTGCAAAAATGTGATGGTCAGTGGTGCCACATCCACCTTACAGCCCCGATCTTGCACCTTTAGACTCCCACTTGTTCAGTCAAATGAAGAAAAAGTATTTGGGACAGCGCTTCAATGATACAGGTGAAGTGAAAGATGCTATCAGATGCTGGGCAAGGAAGTGCCCCAAAGACTTTTTCCAAAGTGGCTTTGATAAGTGGGTTCAACAGTTGCACAAATGCATCACCATTAGAGGGGGCTATTTTGAATAGTACCATGTTGTAGATAAAGAGTTACAGTACACATGTATGTAGTTCCACATGTCTCGTGGGCTTATGACCTAACAGGCATTACTTTAAGTACAACCCTAGTACATAAATACATCTGTACACACTCACATATACAGTATATATATATATATATATATATATATATATATATATATATAAATCCTCCAAGCAGAGATAAGCACAGTCTTACAATACCACATCAGCCAGGGTGCACTCCAGATAAAACATGTAGATTCCTGGTATGAAAGAAGGCACATTAGAAGCAAATGTATCCATAACGTTTCGGTGTTGCTATGACACCTTTGTCAAATGATCTCCAAATACAAATGTCATAAAATCATCGTTTCCCCAAAGTAGAAAAAGTCACTTTGGGGACACGATGATTTTATGACATTTGTATTTGGAGATCATTTGACAAAGGTGTCATAGCAACACCGAAACGTTATGGATACATTTGCTTCTAATATTTAATTGGATGAAATAAAAAACTGCTTTGTTAAAGACCAGTGAGTGCCTTCTTTCAAACCAGGAATCTATATATATATATATATGTATACATATATACTATATATATATATATATATATATATATATATATATATATATATATATATATACATATACTGTATATATATAAATACATATACAAATTTAGACATGCATAAGTATGTATCTCTATGTTAAATCCCTTTGCAGACCTTTTTTTTTTTTTCAAACACCTTAAACCATCAATATTTGAGCCCTTATAACTATTTTATCATTTGTTTAAAAAATATTTTTTGGTTACATGTGTAACTGTTCTTTTACATGTATTCATGATGTGTTTAGTGCAACTTTTTTTCTTCTGTTTCTGAGAGCTCTCAATTCGCATTTACTTTCAACTCGTAATACACTTGTGCGCTACTATTAGCTCGCCACTCATAGTCTAGCCCTAAGTTGGCAGATAATAATAGGTCATTTTCCATACATTTAATTAAATTAACATTTGCACATCACTGACCTGTAAGGTACATTTTTAAGATCCTTCAATCCTGTATCTAAAACAGGAATCCTAATTACACTTTGGCACAAAACCGAACAGTGAACACATGGGCCCCAATTTATCAAAGGGCTTGCGGACCTGATCCGACACTGTGGATCAGGTCCGCAAGACCTCGCTAAATGCGGAGAGCAATACGCTCTCCGCATTTAACATTGCACCAGCAGCTCACAAGAGCTGCTGGTGCAACGCCTCCCCCTGCTGACTCGCAGCCAATCGGCTGCCAGCAGGGAGGTGTCAATTTCCGGCGATTGCTGTCCGCCTGCTCAGAGCAGTCGGACAGGGTTATGGAGCTGCGGTCTTTAGGCCTGATGGTGTGGCAAGGAGCATCTTTTCATGCAAGCAAAAGATTTATTGGCCTTGTCAATAGCTTGTTCTTCTTTGTTTCATAGTGATTATCCATCCAAAAAACATTCATCTCTGCACATTACATTAAAACCTACAGGAGATGTCAAGACTCTTCAGAATGATAAAAAAACATGTAGTGCATGTTTTACCCTGTTACACATATGGAAAACAACTTACCTCTTTCAGTGTCAGAAAAATCTGCAACCAATAATCCTTTAAATAACTAATATTTTGTGTTGTACCCTGATAAAATAGCAACTTATATTTAGAAATATAATGAAAAAAAGTAAATATGTGGCTGTGAAGAAAGGTTTTGTCATATTAAAAAATGGTTAAGCTTGTCTGTTATTATTCCATGAAGTTCCACAACAGCATGTGCATAAAGAACAAAATATAACGTGGGCCCTGCCTAAAAAAGCTCATAATTTAAATATTTTTGCCTTGTAGTGTTTTGTTTTAAAAAAAAAAACAATACTTTTCAACTGCTGTACTAAACAACATATATGTTTATGAGCCTGAGGAAACGGCGCGGTAGACACCGAGAAACGCGTAGCGTATAATACTGTTTGTTTTAAACATGTTACTGCATTGCATTGTATTGCATTTTTTTATATTTTTTTATTTTATAAAGTATCTTTATTTATCCAGCACTTTTGAGTCTCTTTCATACGGTAGCCTACTAAGGATTTTTGGAGATCATTTTCCTGGGAGCCTAATGGTTATGTGCACTGGGCCACTATAATAGTCCAGTCTGTGTCATCTACACCACTGGGTGCGCTGCTAACTATGAGTACCCTTATACCTGGGGTCACCCATAGGGGGTTAAGAATACCATATTGATCTGCACTAGGAGTCACCCTTCTTTTCACCTTTTTATATATAAAACTGTGTACATTGATGTTCAAACAAGCAGAAAATTGATTTATGCTCAACTGATACTCGATCATCAATTTCCCATAGACTGATAAGTTCCACTACCACAGCCCTATTGGTGAGTAGTGACAAACACCCACAAGCATAAAAATGCATTTATTAATAAGCACAAAAACATAATATATATATATTGACTTTAAAGGCATTTCTTACTTGTGACACACAGTATACAACTATAATGAGTTAATATTTTTTCCACCATTATTTTGAAAATTTTGGAATTCCTTTTGAATGCTCTATCTCTTCAAAATTGCTCTTTTAATCTAGTAAAATAAAATACAAGATATTGAAAAAAAATAAAGAATTAATGTCACATGTAATTTGGAAGATTAACATTATTTAATTAATTAGTGTTGGTCATAAATGAATAATGAAGTGAACAATACAGCAAAGAACAAATAATAAATGGGTCAGTAAACAAAATGTTATTTATACATTTATTTATCTGTTAACAGTTTTCTAATTGGAAAAAGAGAAAACAGGCTCTGTGAGGTGTAATATACATAACCTAGCAAGTAGCAGAAATAAATCCTGCCTGACAATACGGGCTGTTGTCTTCTAAAGTGGAAATGATGGATGTAGCAGACTCATGTAGTATGACTTGTCTCTGAGCTATTTGAACTATGGCCAATACTTATTTAGTAATCAGGCTCCCTGTGCTTTGCTATAACATGGCTCTACCTGTTTTTACACATTCATTTCCTGGTTTCTTGATAAATGAAATACAATCCTCTTGAGGATTTGCTGTAGGATTGATTATTTGCTGGATTGTTTTAGCTTGGATTTTAGTTCTTTTCAATAATACTCGGCTAGATTATGAGTTTTGCGTTATGATTTTGCTAGATTGCACGTTATTATCACCGCTCACTTACCTACAATGCTGGTATTACAGGTTTATCAGGCAAGAAGTGAGCGTAAAGCAAAATTGTGCTCCATACCGCACTCCAATACCAGCGCTTCTTAAGTCAGCAGTGAGCTGGTTGTACGTGCTCGTGCACAATTTCCCCATAGACATCAATGGGGAGAGCCGGCTGAAAAAAAGCCTAACACCTGCAATAAAGTGTAAAGCTCCATGATTGATTCCTATGGGGAAACAAAATGTATGTTTACACCTAACACCCTAACATAAACCCCAAGTCTAAACACCCCTAATCTTACACTTATTAACCCCTAATCTGCCGCCCCGACATCGCCGACACCTACATTATATTTATTAACTCCTAATCTCCCACCCCCGACATCGCCGACACCTACATTATACTTATTAACCCCTAATCTGCTACCCCCAACATCGCCGACACCTACATTATATTTATTAACCCCTAATCTCCCGCCCCCAATGTCGCCGCAACCTACCTACATTTATTAACCCCCAAAGTCGCCGCCACTATAATAAACATATTAACCCCTAAACTGCCATACTCCTGCATCGCAAACACTAGTTAAATATTATTAACCCCTAACCTGCCGCCCCTAACATCGCCACCACCTACCTACATTTATTAACCCCTAATATGCCGCTCCGGACATCGCCACCACTATAATAAACATATTAACCCCTAAACCTAACCCTAAATCTAACCCTAACACCCCTTAACTTTAATATAATTAAAATAAATCTAAATAAAACTTACTATTAATAACTAAATAATTCCTATTTAAAACTAAATACTTTCCTGTAAAATAAACCCTAAGCTAGCTACAATATAACTAATAGTTACATTGTATCTATCTTAGGTTTTATTTTTATTTCACAGGCAAGTTTGTATTTATTTTAACTAGATAGAATAGTTACTAAATAGTTATTAACTATTTACTAACTACCTAGCTAAAATAAATACAAATTTACCTGTAAAATAAAACCTAACCTGTCTTACACTAACACCTAACCTTACACTACAATTAAATCAATTACATAAATTAAATACAATTACCTAAATTACAACAACAAAAAACACTAAAGTACACAAAATAAAAAAATACATTTTAAGATATTTAAACTAATTACACCTAATCTAATAGCCCAATCAAAATAAAAAAGCCCCCCCAAAATAAAAACCCTAGCATAAACTAAACTACCAATAGCCCTTAAAAGGGCCTTTTGCAGGGCATTGCCCTAAATAAATCAGCTCTTTTACCTGTAAGAAAAAATACAAACAACCCCCCAACAGTAAAACCCACCACCCACACAACCAACCCCCCAAATAAAAACCTAACTAAAAAAACCTAAGCTCCCCATTTCCCTGAAAAGTGCATTTGGAGGGGCATTGCCCTTAAAAGGGCATTTAGTTATTTTTCAAGTGCCCAAACCCCTAATCTAAAAATAAAACCCACCCAATAAACCCTTAAAAAAACACTAACCCAGAAGATCCACTTACAGTTTTGAAGACCGGACATCCATCCTCAATGAAGCCGGGAGAAGTCTTCATCCAAGCGGCAAGAAGTCTTCAACAAAGCCGGGAGAAGTCTTCATCCAAGCCGGCAGAAGTGGTCCTCCAGACGGGCAGAAGTCTTCATCCAGATGGCATCTTCTATCTTCATCCATCCGGCGCGGAGAGGCTCCATCTTCCAGACATGCGGTGCAGAGCATCCTCTTCAATTGAAGTCTTCTTCCATAATGAAGGTTACTTTAAATGACGTCATCCAAGATGGCGTCCCTTGAATTCCGATTGGCTGATAGAATCGGAATTAAAGGTGAAAAAATCCTATTGGCTGATACAATTAGCCAATAGGATTGACTAGGGTTTTTTTATTTTGGGGGGGCTTTTTTATTTTGATAGGGCTATTAGATTAGCTGTAATTAGTTTAAATATCTGATAATTTCTTTTTTATTTTGTGTAATTTAGTGGGGGGGTTTTGTAATTTAGTTAATTGTATTTAATTAATGTAATTTATTTAATTGTAGTGTAAGGGTAGGTGTTAGTGTAAGACAGGTAAGGTTTTATTTTACAGGTACATTTGTATTTATTTTAGCTAGGTAATTAGTAAATAGTTAATAACTATTTACTAGCTATTCTACCTAGTTAAAATAAATACAAACTTACCTGTGAAATAAAAATAAAACCTAAGCTAGCTACAATGTAACTATTAGTTATATTGTAGCTATCTTAGGGTTTATTTTATAGGTATTTAGTTTTAAATAGGAATTATTTAGTTATTAATAGTAGGTTTTATTTAGATTTATTTTAATTATATTAAAGTTAGGGGTGTTAGGGTTAGATTTAGGGTTAGGTTTAGGGGTAAATATGTTTATTATAGTGGCGGTGATGTCCGGAGAGGCAGATTAGGGGTTAATAAATGTAGGTAAGTGGTGGCGATGTTAGGGGCGGCAGATTAGGGGTTAATGATATTTAACTAGTGTTTGTGATGCGGGAGTGCGGCGGTTTAGGGGTTGATATGTTTATTATAGTGGTGGCTATGCCGGGAGCGGCAGATTAGGGGTTAATAATTTTATTTTAGTGTTTGCGATGCGGGAGGGCCTCGGTTTAAAGGTTAATAGGTAGTTTATGGGTGTTAGTGTACTTTTTAGCACTTTAGTTATGAGTTTTATGCTACTGTCTTTAGATTGCGTTACGTATCTTGCGGGATAGGCTGTACCGCTCACTTTTTGGCCTCCCAGAAAAAGCTTGTAATATTGGCACTATGGAAGTCCCATTGAAAAAGACTTTACGCAAATTGCGTAAGTTAATTTGCGTTATGGCCAAAAAAGTGTGCGGTACAGCTTTTTTGATAAGACTCGTAATAGCAGCGGTAGTGAAAAAGCAGCGTTATAACCCATAACGCTGCTTTTTCACTCATTACGCAAAACTCGTAATCTAGCCGATTGCTTATTTATGAAGAATCAAGATTTTTCACAGAGATTCTCATATTGTTGACAGTTTTGTTTATTCACCAAAATAAATAATTTATTTGTTTTAAATGGGTGTAGGTTAGCTGGTTTATTATTTTTTAGTTCTTCTTTTTACATACTTTTTTTTTTATATGTCTTTGTTTAGTTTTAACTTCAAGATAGTAGCAGATATACCACCACCATCAACATAAACACAACTGGAATATAAAGTCAAGCAGAACATAGATCACATATGTACATTACCATTGGTTACATCTATATACAATTTATTTTTAAAATAAACCTAGGGCATATTCATAAGAATAAAGGAAAGCTGATATGTGGTCACAGGTGCGCTAAATCCCTTACATAATTATTATTATTTTAATATTATTATCGTTTATTTTAAAAG